>NW_008615768.1:1190-29189 GCF_000691845.1 Merops nubicus | reverse complement strand
AAGGTGATAGACACGCAGCAGAAGGTGAAGCTGGCCGACATCCAGATCGAGCAGCTGAGCAAGACGAAGAAGCACGCCCACCTCACCGACACGGAGGTGATGATGCTGGTGGACGAGACCCGCATGTACGAGGGCGTGGGAAGGATGTGAGTACCGGAGGGCCGGGGGGGCCGGGGCGGTGGGAGGCCGCTTCCCCTCGGCTCTGCCCGGCTGCCGTGCGGAGCGAAGGTCCCCCCAGCCTGGGTGCGCCGGGGCAGCTGGGCTGGAGGCCTTTCCCTTTACAAAGAGCCTGCCAGCTTTCTCCCGATGTGTTCGTTTCTTTCCTTTCTCTCACCGTCTTTAAGTTTTAATTCTAGTGATCTGCTTGAGGAGGCAGTGAGATGTGCTAGGCTTTAGCACAGAATGCTTTTTGACCTTTAAAAGTCACCTAGTTGAAACCCCCTTCAGTGACCAGAGGCATCCCCAAGTAGATCAGGTTGCTCAGAGCCCTATTGAGGCTGACCTTGAATATCCCCAGGGGTGGGGCCTCCACCAGCTCTCCTAGCAGCATGTTTCAGTGTTTCCCAACCATCACAGTAAAAAAACTTACTCCTAATGTCTGATCTAAATCCCCCTTGCAGCAGTTTAAAACCATTGCTCCTCATTCTGTTGCTACATGCTCTTGTGAACCATCCTTCCTTAGCCCTTCAGTGGGCCTCTTCAGGCACTGGAAGGGCACCAGAAGGTTTCTGTGGAGCCTTCTCTGGACTGAACAACCCCAACTCTCTCAACCTGGCCTCATAGGAGAGGTGCTCCAGCAGGCAAAACGCACAAAGCCAGTAACATTATAACAGGCCATCTTCAAGGCAGCCAGTAAGTAACCCCAAGAGCTAAAAAACATCCGGATGGGATGTCATCCAGAGTCACCTGGACAAGCTTAAGCGGTGGGCCCATGTGAACCTCAGGAGGTTCACCACAGCCAAGTGCAAGGTCCTGAACCTGGGTCTGGGCAAACCTCATTGGCTGGGGATGATGTGACAGAAAGCAACCTTTTAGAGAAGGGCTTGTGAGTGCTGGTGGATGAAAAGCTGGGCAGGAGCTGGCACCACATGCACCCACAGCCCAGAAGTCAAACTGAATCCTGGGCTGCATTCAAAGAAGCATGGCCAGCAGATGGAGAGAGGTGATCCTGCCACTCTGCCCTGCTCTGGTGAGACCTCACCTGGAGTACTGTGTCCAGCTCTGGAGTCCTCAGCACAGGAACGACACAGACCTGTTGGGGCTGGGCCAGGGGAGGGACACCAAAATACTCCGGAAGTTGCACCAGGGGAGGTTTTGATTGGATACGAGGCAGAATTTCTTTCCTGAAAGAGTGGTGAGGCATTGGGCCAGGCTGCCCAGGGCGGTGCTGGAGTCACCATCTCTGGAGGGGTTTAAAAAAACATGTGGACCTGCTACTTCAGGTCATGGTAGTGCTGGGTGGATGGTTGGACTTGATGATCTTGGAGGTCTTTTCCAACCTCAGTGATTCTCTGATTTCAGCAGCCTCTGGTAGTAGACCATACCAAATCATTTCAAGTCTGAAACATGTGCTGACCTGATAAATATCACACTAGATTTGTGTTTCTGGTTTGAGAGTATGATGATTTTTCTCTTGCGAGCTGGAGAGCAGCGATGCATCTGCTCAGCTCAGGGCATTGTTTTGAGACACGCTGAATCTGCTCTGACTGCTGCTGAAAGGAGTAGCGGTACCAACCTCCTCCCCATCCTGTTTACCCCACCTTCTCTGTGTTGAATTGGGTGATCACAGAGCTGAGTTGTGAGCCACATCAGACCACAAGTGCCCTGAGCCACCAGAGTGTGGGATGAAACGGCAGGCTGGGCAGGCTGGGGATGATGTCGTCTGCCCTTTGCTGCGAGTTTTCAGCTGAAGTTGAAATCAAGCTCATGGAAATGTTCAGTGTGGCAGAGCCCCATCCTTGGCTCCCAGAGAATCGGCTTTTCCATGTTGGTGAATTAAGTGTTGTGTCTGTGTGGGGGTGCTAGTGACTAGTGATAAATTTTGGTCTCTTGGAAGAGGTGACTGATTTGACCTGGACAGGCTGTAGGTGTAGCAAACGCACGTTTGGAATAGTTATGGGACAACTAGTAAGAGTTTCTTCTGTTGGGTTTTGTCCCAGAGTAGACAGATGAAGCGTAGAAGATAATTCTAGAGTCAATATTTTTAAAGCTTTTTTTTTAGGATCCAAACGTACAGACTACTCCTAGGAGAATTCCCAGCATTGCCTTAAGATAATTTAAAAATATTGAGTGTGTTGGTCTTTGTCATTAATTCAGCTTGTGAGTCAGGTGTGGGCAGCTGGTGGTGTTTCAGCACGGGCTGGAACACCTTGTCCTGTTTTCTGCTTCTGCCTCCTGCTTTGATGTAGAACACACTTACCTTCTTTGTGTCCTAAACCATTTACACTTCCCCTGTGTGCAGCAGCTGTGGCAGTGGCAGGTGTCTGGGGAGTCATTCTGCTTCCCTTGCTGTGAGCAGATGGAGTGGCTGAGGCGAGCGTGCGCCCCGGCACCATCAGAAGCGTTGTGATATGCTGTCATTGCATTATGATAGCGTTAAAAGCTGAACTTTTCATGGGCTTCATTGCACTAGTCACTGTGCAAATGTAGGTTAGAAGAGTGCTCATTCACTTATTTATTTTGTTTACTTTTGTTTTCCTGCCTTAGCTGGACCCGTCATGTCTGTGAGCTCTGTTCTGGCTGCGGCGCTGGAGGCTGCCTTGCCCATGGGCAGTCGTGCTCCACTGTGACCTGTCTGTCTTACCCCCTGCCGTGGAGAACATGCCCCAAGGACACGAGCCCACTCCAGGCCCCCGGAGAGAATTTATTACTGAAATCTGGGCTTTTAGCAAAGCAGGTTAAAGCAGCCCTTGAGCAGGAGTTAAAATCCAAGAGCAGTCTGACATCTTGTCTTCCAGTGAAGACCAAAGGAGGTAGATGGGTTCACTGTCTGGCCTCTCCAGGCTGCCATCTTGTCCCATCCCGATCTGTTTCTCATGTGATCTTTGGGATGTGGCTGTCATCTGCTGTGGGTTACAACAACCGCTTGTGCTTCTTTAGTTCAGAAATTATTTTGTGAATATTTCCATCATCAGTGTTAACTCTGATTATTGGTGCTTTTCAGAGAGCTTGCAGCTTGCTTCAATCGCTAAATTCTTTGAAATAAGTTTTATGCTTCTGTTTCTGTTCTCAAATTTTTTTTTTTTTTTTTTTTTTTTTCCCCTCCTGTAACTCATTTAAGCTGCTACTTAGAATCTCTGGCTGCTGATAGTTTGTTTTTTTTCTCCAGCTCTGGTGGTTAGGGTAGTGTGCAGGGGCCTGGTACATACACTTCTGTAGGATAAGATACTCCAGGTCTTCGTGGAATTTGAAGGCTTGTGGATCTGTGGTGATGTGCTGCATCCTGGGAGGAAATCGGCCTTATTTCTGTACTACTTGGAAAGCAGTTGTGTGGTTTTTGTTCTCTGAACCCTATTTTGAGCCTCCTTCCTTTCTGAGAGCCTTCCCCTGCACTGCTCATGCATGTGAAAGTCCATTTGTTGTTCCTCATCTTGGTCTCTTTGTTTTTTTTTTTAAATTTTGTAGTGTGTATAACATGCAGAGTCCTCGCCGGCCTCCACATGTGGGGCTCAGTTTACTTTTGCTTTTTTGGTCTAACACAAGAAATGTCAGTGCCACATAGTATGAGATGACGAATTGCTGCGTACTGTACATATCCATGAGGCTGGGATATCATCTCAACGGTGGCATCTTGCCAGATACATTTCAATTCTGTTACTTCATACTCTTATGAAAGGCCTGTTACGTAGCCTTAGACAACTATCACCGTGCCAGACTTCTGCTTAAGCTATTTGTGAACTGATATCATCATCTTGCTTTAAGAACTATGCTGAAAGTTTAAGCTTCAGAATTCTGTCTGAATATTTCAGACCTTTCCCTTTACATTCTTTTAACCTATAAAATGGACAAAGTCCTTATTTACAGAAGAAAATTGTCTGACACTTGTGCTAGACACAGTGCAGACAGTGCTGTGCTTTTTCATGCCGTGCCAAAATAGATACACAGTTTTGGGTTGATATTGCTTTATCATCAGTTTGCTTCTACAATAAATGGGAGAATGCTTACAAAAACAAAATTTAAGAAACTAAACATCAAGCCAATACTGCAGCATAACTTCATGTTCAAGGTTTTCTGCAAGTAGAGTATGTGTGTTTCAGTTGTCCCCATAAAACGATTGCGTGATGATAGAATTTTCTGGGGATAGCTGTAATGATGTGATTTTGGCTTTTTTTATTTAGGAGCAGTTCAGATTTTTGGTGACTGAACCATACACAAGTGAAACCAGAGAGAGGATTAAACATTCTTGGTCATTTGTGCTGTGATTCTTGGCTTGGTTCGACAGTGAAGAGCCGTGAATCGCCGTGAGCTCTTCTGGAGCCCAGGGCTGGGTGCAGCTGCAGGGGCCACGTTTTCCCTTCGCGTGTGTGTGCACTTCCCACGCACGCTTCCAGAAACTCACAAAGAACTGAAGGACATGCAAGGCTTAATCTTTATGATTCGGTTGCTAACTATAGGCTGGGGTTTGAAATCCAAGTGGCTTCTCTCAGGCCTATCTCCTTTGGCTTGGGCGTTGTTCTCCCCTTGGGCCCAGCTGCCAAGGAGCTGACAGGTGCTGCAGGACTTAAGTGAGTCCCAGGGACAAGGTTGTGGCTACCAGCCTGTGCTCAATGCGTGATTTGTAAACTTGAAGCTCCTCTCTCTAGCTATTGAAAAAGGGAAGATTTTATTTTCTGCAATAAGTCTGGTGTGGCTAGTTGTTTTGCCAGTGACCAGGCCTGACAAAAATGATATCACCAGCAGGAAGAAAATCCAATAGGCAGACTGTATTGTAGACAAAAGCGTTATGACATGAATGACCGCCGGGGGTACAAACAGATCCATCAGCTGGTACGTAATCGATGCCACCCCCACCGATCGACAATAGGCAGAATAAATAAAGAACCAATGCTTCCCATAGATGGAATAGGAAATAGCCAGGTCAAGAGGTTAATCACATAGGACAAAGGTGGCCACATGACCATCTTGCACTCTCCTAGCCCATATTTGCAAAGGTCTGAACTGACCAGGGCCCAGCTCCAGGGAGAGTCAGGAGGTCTTTCCTTAACCCAGAAGCTCTGTGGAGTGCATCCACTTCACAGACAGACACTCCTCCCTTCCTGCAAGTGGTCCCAGCTTTTATCCCTAAGCAGACACCTGACCTTTGTCAACTCACTGCGGGACCCCTGGGGCTCATTTCCCTTATGGCTCTCCCTGCAGGGCCGGCCGCACCCTGGGGGGAAGTTTCATTTGGAACTACTTGTTTTTTGCTGCAGCCTGAGCAGTGTTCTTCACAGTGTTATGTGTGGACAGGCCTATAAAAGTTTACAACAGCTTTTTAGGGCACTGTCACAGAAAGCAAAAACCAAAATGATGTGTGCAGGGGTGATGCAGTAGTAGTGTGATCAGGTGCCTTCGACTTGGGCAGTGAAGTCAGGGACAGCAGTTGGTCATCATTCTCTTCCTGGTGGGTCAGGAGTGTGAGAGGGGCACAGCTGATCAGTGGGCTTCATGGTTAACTGCTGGCGGTAGTGGGGTACTGGGAGTCTGAACTCTTTGAGTCCTGCTCCAGACCAGAAGGGGAGCTTGTTCTCTCTCTCTTTGGCACAGGCTTCTTTTCCAACTTGACATCTTATGATTTCTCAATCATGCTCCCATCTGGCCCTTCCCCCACTTAGTTCTTGATTCCTGGGCTACTCATTTGTAATCTTCTGGATATCTTGATCTAGTTATAGTTCTCCTGCCCTTCTACTATACATAATTTGTCCATGCAACACTGAAACTTGAGAGAAGAAATTATTTCCATGGCTTGCATGACAGATGTACATCTCTCCTGTTCTAGGAAACCGCTCCATTTCTTTAAAAAAATCAGCTTTAGACAGGGAATTGGTGTAGAATGGATGCATCTGATAAGTCAGTATTTGAACAATGTATAAGCAGCAGAAAAAAGCATCTGAGAATAAAAACAATAGTTAATTTTTCAAAAATAGGTGTTTTAGCCCTACTTTAAATGAACCTGTTGGTTATATTCCCTCCACCTGCTCCATGCACACAGTGATAGAAGGCTGTCCGTACAGCTTTTACTTGATGCTTATCTCCCTTGCCTGGAGACATTTAACTCTTTTTTTAGAACATTTTTTCTGTTGGGACTGGGAATATGACATTCAAATAAACCTGTTGCATTTGTCTCATCTTTATCCCTAATTTTTTCCCTGCCGGTTGTCTAAACAACACAGAGGAAGGAGCTACTGGAGTAAATGTAAAGGAAGTGACATCTAAACTGAGAAAGTAAGGGCCAGAACAAACTACTCACACAGACTGCCATTGTTGCTGGAGGGGCCAGTTTGATCTGCTGTGAGCCAGAGGCAACGTGCTGGGATATAAATGCCAGAGCCTTCAAGAAGTGCAGGACAGCAGTTTGGAGGTTAGGCTGCTTTGGGGAGGGAGTACTGTAGGAAGGCACCTCTCTTTTGTCCCTACCTCCGGAAAGAGGAACCCAAATGCAATTCATCTGTTGCGTCAGTGGCGTGTAGTGCTCTTTAGATACACGCTAAGCAAAATTCTAGGGAGCTTGATCTGCTCATGCTTTTGTGGCTTGCTGTGCCAAATGACTTCTCAAAGAAAGATGAAACATAACTGGCTTATTTCTGATGTTGTCCAAACACTTAAAACATCACTCTGATGTTCTGAAACAGCATGGAACTTCCATTTATTCTACTATTCAGTGGATTTAAAGTACTGTATTTTGAGTCTTTCCCCCCATTTCCTGCAGGAAAAGTTCAAATCAAGGATTAGAGTCCCTGGGGCTGTACTGAGTGCTAGAGCACTTAATTCAGCACACAGGGCTCTTTCTCTGTTTAGTGCAGGCACTTAAATTTGGCTTTCCCGGGGCAGAGGAAAGTGGCCGAAATCAATGGAGCAAAGCAGCACTGTTAGAGCCCCTGTGGTACCCCTCTCTTGCCTGTCATCATGGCCATGGATCTAGCTGTGAGGCAGGCTGTGACAAGCTACCCAGTGCTCAGAGCCACGGCTGTTTGGTGGAGATGCCCAGAGTCAGTCTCTGGTCTGATATGTCTGTGTCAACATAATATGTCAATTTTATACAAAACAGACGTAATATGAACGAGGAATCTAGGTCTGAGCATCCTCTGACCTGGCTGCCTGTTCCAAGCCTGAAAGAAGAGGGCTTTAAATCACAGCACCCACATTAAAATGTTGAAGTAAAATACAAGGAAACAATCCTGTGGGGTGGGATCACAATGTTACACAAATTTAATACAGAGATGCGAGAACCTAAGCGCTGAACTCAGGAATGCTACAACTGCTATTTTTATTTTTGTTTTCTCTGAAACTGGTTGCTGAATTAACAGAATGTTTCAGCCACTTTAAAAAAAACAACCAACAAAAAAACCCAAAAAAACCCCAAACAAACATAAAACCCCCAAACAAACAAAAAATAAAACCAGAACCCAGTCCCTTAAAAAAATCCTCCACCAGGCTTCCTGACAAGAAACAATTTTCCAAAACAACCTCCAGCCTTTTTGGTCCATAAATGCTGATTCTAGAGAGTTTGTTCTTACTGATTAGGAAACAACAGTCTGATTGTTTTAGTGCTAGCTAATTTGACCCTAGCATCCAGAAATACCTCTGTACTCATGTTATGCTTGAATTCTTTTGACTGGGTTATCTTTACATCCACTTCTGGGGTGTTTGCTGTAGTTCGTTCTTTGATGCTTTGCGGTGTGTAGAAGCCAAGGCTGAGCTATTTAACAACCACAAACTGATAGTTGGGTCGTCCTCCTCACTTAGCATGTCAAAGCTTTCTTCCTGGGCAAGGCATGAAGCATTTTTTATTTTTTCTTGCTACTGTGGATGGGTTTTCTTTTTAAAAGACATGTATCCTGGTTTTGCTAGTTTTCCTGTGTAGGCTCTTAGTGCTGGACTGCTGCTGAGAAGGGTAAAATTAACTTTGCCTGTCAGAGTATAGCAGTATCTCCATCTCATATACAGGGCAGTGATGGTGCCCCTGGATTCGGCACTGGGGAGGCCACAGCTTGAGTCTTGAGTTCAGTTGTGTGCACCACAGGACAAGATGGACATTGAGGAGCAGGTCCAGAGAAGAGCAACGAAGCTGGCGAGGGCTCTGGGGAACATGGCTTGTGAGGAACAGCTAAGGAGCCTGGGGGTGTTTAGACTGGAGAAGAGGAGGCTGAGGGGAGACCTTGTTGCTCTTTCCAACTCCATGAAAGGAGTTTGGAGTGAGGTGGGGGTTGGTCTGTTCTCCTGAGTAACCAGTGATAGCACAAGAGGAATTGGGCTGAAGTTGCAACTGGGGGAAGTTTTGATTGGATATTAGGTAGAATTTCTTTCCTGCCAGAGTGATGAGGCATTGGCCCAGGCTGGATAGGGAGGAGGTGGACTCCTCATCTGTGGAGGGGTTCAAAAAATGTGTGGATGTGTTACTTCAGGACATGGTTTAATGGTCATGGTAGTGCTGGGTTGGTGGTTGGACTTGATGATCTTGGAGGTCTTTTCCAACCTTAATGATTCTGTTATTCTGTGTCACTGCATTTACTGCTGCAGAGTTCACCTTTCAGGCATGAGGATATTTACCAACAGAAAAAAAACTTCCTAAAAGTAGACATTTCTTTAGGATTGTTTGATCAGGATTTTCATGCCAATGTTTACTTGTTTGTGTTTACCTAGATGAGTGTTCATTAGATGTTGTGGGAGGCTTTTTTAGTTGTTGTGGGTTCTGGCTTGTTTTTTAAATGTTCTTCCTTAGAAATTTGTAGGGAATTATTAAAAATACAAGAGACCTTAGAAATGGATCTTGACTTCCCATTACTGGAAAAATTTGTTTTGCTTTCTGCTGCTTGCAAATTTCAAATACGGTACAACATATACTGCAGGAAAATCAATTCAAAGTGCATCTGCTAGTAGACATGCTGTGGTCATTTGAGTTTCCATTAGTTACAGGTCGCCATTGCTACATACTAAAAAATTACATTAAAGCGAAATTAGAAGATAAACCCACTAAACTGGGGATATAGTGAGGAAAAGCTGCTTGTGGAGATTGCAGCTTCATGAACTGCAAGCTGTGTTTGAACAATTTTCCCCACATGATTCCAATCTCAAATGTTATGAATTCATGTAAAAGAAAGAGGCATTTGCTTTTTTAAAAAATATTCCATTTATGTTGATTGAGCCTTCAAAAAGAATTGGTGTTCTTTAAAAGCAGACCACTGTACTATTTTATTATTTTGGATTGTGCTGTATTTAGTACCTAGAAGTCTATTCCTCCTTTCTTTTTTTAAAGAACCAAGCATGAACAATGGTATAAATCTACCATCTAGTTAAGCGTCTGGCAATGCAGAAACTGCTGTTTGCAAGCTGTGTTACTATCTTGGCTTTAGGTAATGTAATATGCTGTAGCTATTGACAGATTAAAAAAAGAAAAAAGTGAAAACTCAATGTAAACATGGCCTGAAGTGCAGAAGTAACCTCAGCGCCCTTCACTGGGGCAGGACGGACAAGTTGGGCCAGTCTGTGGAGATGTCTGAGGAAGCAAACAGCACGGCACTTTTTGCTCTCTTCCATTAGCTCCTTAAAGTAAATAGGTTAATGGCTTACAAGTGTTCATCTGAGTAAAAGTTACCCTTGCTGTGGCCTGCATAAGTCCTGGGCTGGCCGGCTTCCAGCGCCGCTGATCCCTGGCTGTGGGCAGGCCGAGTCTGCACAGGTTCTGCTGCCCACCTGAGGTGCTGCCAGTGTATTCCAGCCCACGTCTCCTTCCCAAAGAGCTCTTGGTGCAGGTCCACCTCTCTCAGGGCAATACCAGAATGACACGTGAGCTATAACTGCTGTTCCTGAGAGGTGTTTGTAGATAATCCTCCTGATATGAGCTGCAACGTTTGTTTTGCTTTAAGGCAGGTGCTGCATTGGCAAGGGAAGGGGGCATAGTTAGCTTTAGGTATATTGAGAGTGACCCCACGAGCGACTGACCACTAAAATAAAAACAAACATAGGAAAAGCTTCAACTAATCTGCTCCCAACCATCTGTTTCTGAAAAAACTGTAGTTGAGGCGCATGATCTGGTGAATAGGACATTCAAAATCAGACTGTAAAGTGTGAAACCCTTAGACATGAAAGGTGGCAGCACAGGCTATAATTAGTCATGATTTTCCTTTTTTTTTTTTTTTTTTTTTTTTTTTTAATATTGCCTCTGTGTCATGCTTGGCACTGGGTAGTTCATCTAGGATGACTATAACTGGAGCTTTCTGGGGCCTAAGCAGTCCCTGTTGTTATCTGCACAGGGATTCATTTACAGAAGGGTGAGCAGGCTCCAGGAGAGTGGAAGACGAGTCCTGGGGCTTGGAGTTGTTCACAGCCAGCTCCTCTCAGAGCAATCTAGATTGCTTGGGATCAGCTCCTTGGAAGCCTCTCTTCCATTGACTTTGAGCAGTGCTTAAAATGCAGTAATCCCCTGCTGAGTATGCTCAAAGCTTGAACAGCAGCGCAAGTTCAGAATTAAAACGTGTCTTTAAATAGAAAAGGACATGACTGGACTTAGCCCAACTTCTCTTATGGAGTAGTCTCATGAAAACACTTGATTTCAAGGAGCAGGCTGTTCCATGAAAATAACTGTGTTGTGTGGTAGTGCAGCATGTCAGGCTTTTTAGAAATATGATGAACATGTTGAAATAATGTTACAGCTTTGCACAAAGTTGTTAGTTTTCTTTTCAGCGTCTCAAGTTTTTGCAGAGAATTTCCCAAATGCAGTGGGAACTGTAAAGCTGGCCTTATAATGACCCTTTGTGTGAGCTGGGAGCCAGGGTGAATCTACCTTGAGGTCTGTCATTATTCTGTGAAAGTAGCACTGGAGTGTTCCTACCTGTAAAATCATCTCTCTGAAATCAGGCAGAGGGAGGGAGAAATGCCAAGGCTTCCCCTGGTACCCTGCATAGGTTCCCGCAGTGGTCTGCATGGACCCAAGCAGGAAGAGTTGCTTTGTGGACTAGCAGGAGGACTAGAGCCCCATAGCCTGCTGTGGCTCCTTCCCTCTGGGTTTTACTGCTTAAATATGAACAGTCTCTTGCACCAGCAAGCTGTGGAGAAGAAACACCCCAACCATGGTCCCTAAACAGAACAGGAAGAGGAGAGCATGCTTGTGTCTGGGTCGGATGCCTGCCACCAAAAGCTTCAGATGTAGAGGTTGAAGTTGGTTGCAGTTGCAAGTAGTTGAAAATAGGGATTCTTAATGGAAAAACCTTAACTTATGAGCATCACTAGTACTCCACCTTTAATAACTTTAATGACTTATATGTCATAATGAAGAGTGGTGTATGCTGAACAAACATCTCCATAACCTCATTCATTAAGAGACAAGTCTTTCAGTAGCTAAAGTAAAGCAAACAGCACATTTTGGTGCAAACAAGATTGAGTTATGGAATTACTGACACTATATGAGCATCTCTTGGTGGGTGTGTACATGTGACACAAAGGAGCAGACAGATTATGAAGTTGATGGCATTGATGACCAGCCTGACTAGAGCCTGAAGACATTATTGACTCGGACATAAAGGAGTGCTGTATAAACACTGAATAAACAGGCACCATTTCTAGAAATTTATCATTGGGAAGGGGTACGAGATCCCTTCAGAAGGGAACAAGCAAGGAGTCTCAGAGAGTGTATAAACTGCTTTCTCTGCCTTAGGGAAACAAAACTCGTGTGGAGCTAGCAGAGGGATGAAAATAGAAACAAGTAGGAATATTTAGAGTGAGGTTACTCTTGCAGTTCCCTTGTTCTCTATTTTTGGTCCTCGTACTGCTCTTGAGGGCCAGCAGTCACGGGGAGACCAGAGCACATAGGTATAACTAACTCATAGCTTTGTCCCTCTGCTGGAGCTGCTCTTGTTGGCAGGCCAGGCCTGGCTGTCTTTGAGGACCCCTCTCCTCCATAGCTTTCTTTTCGAGTCTTCTTTGTTCTGAGTTTTTACCTTCATGTATGGACACTGGAAAAATTGCTGAGTATCTGGAATAGGGCAAATCCTGCCTGGTTTTTACTAGCCATTCCCTTTGAAATCAGTGTCCAGCTGACATGTGTTGCTCTTGTCTGTTCTGACCCAGGTATTTCTGGTGTCATTAAACAACTGTGAAAAAGTTCCTGTGTGGACGGGTGGTTGTTACTGAGCTTTACAATTGCCTCGGTGGTGCTGAGCAGTTTTCTGAATCACTGTTCCGTTTGATAGCTTGGGGGTTGTGTTTGACAGATCTATTTGTGTGTGATGTGAAGCTGCACTGGGAGAAGGCAAACACAACTGTACTTGCTTAACTGGAAGAGGATTTGGTTTGCTGCTTGTCTTCTGTGGACTGTCAATCCTTAAAAGCCATCCCAGCTCAGCGTAAAAACTCCCAGAGCTTGGAGCCTCCTGTGGCGGACTCTAGCAGAGTGGTATATGGAGGTAGCTCTTGGGGGCTGGTCACGTTGCCTGCCAAGCCCAGCATCACAGAGCAGAAATCTGCTCCTCAGATGCAGTGGCTCTGATGTGGGGCCAGTTTTCAGCTGGTGCTGTACCTCCAGACACTGAGTGAATGAAGTTCCTGTGTTTGAAAGGCTTGTTCACAGACTCAGGGACAAACTGAACATCCTCAGAACCTCCCATGGCTCTTTCATGAGCTTAAAAAATCATAAGTAAAGCAACCACATTTTACTAAAACCAGACAGTAGAATGACCCTGTCCTTTTTCTCTAGCTTGGTGAGAGAAGAAAAATTATCAAGTTGGTGCTTTACTTAGGATAATTGAAAGAAGGAAACCCAGATGAAATTTAAATGTTGGCTTGTTACAAGTGCCCTGCAGCACCTCATACCTCATGATCACAGCAAGCCTCTGCTTTTTACAAGTGCTGCCATAAGCCACACTATTTTCTTTGGTAAAAGCTACAGCTGAGATCCCCAAAATTTGTGTATCCCAAGCTGGAAGCTGTAACAGTGATAAGGTTTTTTGAGTCCTTATGTTGGAAAGTGAAGCTGCAAATTTAAATAGTTAACTGTGGATGTGGACTTATAGCTTCAACTTCAGGAAAACTGGCCTCTGACAGCTTACATGTCAGTGCCTGTGTGCTTTAGGCTGTGAGGGCTCTGTGGTCTTGCATCAGGGAACTAAAATGGGTGTCTTGAAGCTGGCACTGCTGAAGACCTCCTGAAGGATGCTGCTGGCCAAGTCAGGGACATTTGATCTGCTTGAGCCAGCGTGTGAATGGACATGGGTTCTAGCCCACTATTTTATGGCAAATAAAATTGGGGTGGTTCTATTTGTGTCCGGCTGCCGACACGAGTCTCATCAGTGCTAACTTTGGCCATCCAGTTTTAATTTGCTGTTGCATGTCTGCCAGGGCATTGCAGGAGGGTGGCAGGCAGGCATGGAAGGAGGCTATTTTCCCCAGTGATTGCTGTTGACATTTGTAGAACAGAAGTGAAGTCGGCTGCTTATTTGTTCCAAGGTTTTGGCGCCTGCAGTGGTTCTCACCAGCTGGGGTTGCTCAGTGCCTGTGGCCCAGTAGGGACCTCCCTGCCTGCAGCGTGGGAAACATTGCTCAAGCTGGGTTGCTGTTGAGCTGTGTTTCATAGACTGGGGGCATCAGTGAAACCAAACTGATCCATCTTGGTGCACATTTTGGGGAAGCAGCTGAAAGGTATTTAATTCTTCTTCTTTGCTGTCCCCACAGATGAAGGAAGCAATTTAGGAAATGTTCATGTACGCACACACGGGCTCAGGGAAGCTGTGACGTGGGACAGAACTGATGGCTTTGTTTACTGAGGGAATCTTGCAGCTTTGATTTTTCACTGATGGCAGCAACTGCAGAAGCAAGGCACAATTTTAGTCTTTACCCCAAAATCTACAAGGAATGTGTATGTGAAGGCTAATGTTTCCAGGCTCAATGCAAGAGTGTCAGAATGACGTGGTTGCTGGTGGTCCTGGAATCATAGAATCATTAAGGTTGGAAAAGACCTCCAAGATCATCAAGTCCAACCATCCACCCAGCACTACCATGACCATTAAACCATGTCCTGAAGTACCACATCCACACATTTTTTGAACCCCTCCACAGGCGAGGACTCCACCATCTCCCTGGGCAGCCTGGGCCAATGCCTCATCACTCTGGCAGGAAGGAAATTCTTCGTCATATCCCATTGAAACCTCCCCTGGTGCAACTTCAGCCCATTTCCTCTTGTGCTATCACTGGTTCCTTGGGAGAAGAGACCAACCCCCACCTCACTCCAACATCCTTTTGTGGAGTTGGAGAGAGAAACAAGGTCTCCCCTTAGCTGCCTCTTCTCCAGACTAAACAATTTCAGTTAAAAAGTAGCTTGGAAAGTAGCTTCTCTCTGACTGGATCCAGGCTCTGCATCTAATAGCAATGTAAATAGTGTCTTTTTCCTAGAAGTGTGTCCATGGACTTGATTTTTCAGAAGATTGAGCAAAACCTGCATTTCATTTCAGCAGCCTGGTGTGTGCTGGCAACTGAAAACATTATCAGTGTGTGAAAATGGATTGTGGAGGCATCTAGTGTACTAGGGAGAAGTGAGGGGACAAAGAGTATGAGTGAGCTGTGTTGTAAAGAACAGGAGCAGATATAGCACAACGTGACACTGGTAATAAGCATGAGCTGAGGCTGGGAAGAAATTTCAGAAAATGGCAATATAAAAGGTATATTGGAAGTTTATGTAGGAAAGAGGAGGTGAAGCAGAGCACAGGAGTGAAGTGGGAGCAAGAGGAGGAAGCAATAGCTGAGTGCAGTTAAGTGCAAGCACTGAAGAGAGTATTAATTGGAACCCTGTTATAATTAACCACAGCTCTGCTCCCGTGCATGTCAGGAATGCACTTGGCAGGTAGTTTTCTTTGCAGCTGTTGTGTTGCTGAGGAAGAGTGTGCTGGGTTTCAAGCCAAGCAGCAAATCCCTGTTTGTGTTTACCGGGCCCTGAGCAAGTATGTTAATAATGTCACTTGTCATGGGAGATGGCACTGCAAACCGATTCCAGATTTTTCAGTAGCAGACAGGGAATTCACTCTGATTCTGCCCTGTCTAAAGCTGCTCATTTTAACTGTTCAAGCATGAGCTCTTGTCACCTGGCAGGAAGGCAATGACCCTAGTTTGTGGTGGAGGGAGACCTTGACCTCGTTGGTATGACGCATTGAGGCTCCTTCTAAATCCCCTGGGGGACATTCTAAGTAGGGAAGGGGCGAATCTGCATCTTGGACATTCTTTATGTCTGGAAGGATGAAAAACAACCATGGAGGGATCCTAAAATTCATTTGAACTTAGTTGTCCTTTACCTCTTTGTGGGATGCCAGTGCCATGTGCTGGAGAGCTGCTTTGGATGCTGATGTGCCTTCAGAGGCTCTTCTGAGCAAGTCGGGCAGCTTTTTGCATGCTGTCAAGTAGGATTGCTATGACTGAGATGTGATTGAGGCATCTTCCAAATCCCTTTGGCGATTAAAAAACAACACATTGAAATGGCTGTTATTTCCATTCAAGTGACCAATTCTCACCCCACAGGAGAACTCTCTGAATGTAGGAAGCATGCGAATTTGGAGGTCAGTGAGGGTGTGTTAAAGCCAAGCCCTAGGCAGTGGGAGCTGTGAAAACTCAAGTAAAGGCAGGTGTACTGTGGCTCCGTGCTCTTGCTGGAGGTGCTTGCCCTCCATCATCAAATCACGGAAGGGCTTGGGTTGGAAGAGACCTTCACAGACCATCCAGTCCAACCCTTCCTGCCCTGAGCAGGGAGATCTTCCACTAGATTAGGTTGCTCAAAGCCCCGTCAAACCCGACCTTGAACGCTTCAGGGATGGGGTACCCACAGCTCTTCTGAACAGCCCATCCCAATGTCTCAGCACCTGAACTGTAACATAGTTCCTCCTTATGTCCCACCTAACCCTGCCCACCTTCAGTTTAAAAACTTTGTCCCTTGTCCTGTTACTACAAGCCTGGTAAAAAATTGCCATGTTTCTTTCTTATAAGCTCATTTTACATATTGGAATTCCTCAGTAAGGTCTCCCCAGAGCCTTCTCTTCTCCAGGCTGAACAATACCAACACTCTCAGCCTTTCTCTGTAGAAAGCTTTGCTTTTATTAAGCAGGCTTGTTTAGCTTGTGTGCACTAAAATGATAATGACTGGCTTTCACCCCTTGGAAGCGTCTTGCTTGACTACATGTCATCAATTGATTTAGATCCCTTTGAAGGGAATGTGGTGACAGTCTCCCTTTGCTACCTGTGGACAAGAACTGCTTTCAGATCATTCAAGGACACTAAATGACAGAGGGAGACCTGTGTGCATCCAGTTCTTCCTCGCAGATGATGGGTGAGATGAATGAGTAAACCTTTGAAGCCAGCATGGTGGTTTGTGGGAGCTGTCCTAGCAATTTCTTCTGCCCCTGTTCAGAGCACATGGGCTGAGGATGACTGCTTTGCAGAGGTCACTGGGGTTTATGCTTGGTGTGCAGCTAGGTGTACAACAGATGTGAAAAAAAAATCCAACGGTTGTCTGTCTCTTCTTTTTCACTTGTAGGTTTATTCTTCAATCTAAAGGAGTGATTCATAATCAGCTCTTAGAAAAACAGAGAATAGCTGAAGAGAAAATTAAAGAATTAGAGGTAAGTCTTTGGCAGGTAATGGTGATGAAAATAGGACATTGAAGGTCAACAAGATGCTATTTGCTGCATCCCTTGTTTTTATCTGGTACTTCTCATTCTGAAGGATTGTAGCTACCTGTTACAAGTAACCTGCAAGTAATTCACGTCATTTGGTTCTACAACCCTAGTAGGAAATGGTTGTTGGTGCTGTGTCCTGATGTGAAAACTGAAGGGTGAGGGATTTGAATGAGATTAGTAGGAACAAGGTTTAGAACTGGCAAAATGCTGTTTGTGTGCTTATTTGCAGCAGGTAGGCGATATGAAACTTTGCTAGTGCTATGGATATTAGAAGTTCACACTGGCTTGGAACAATTGCACAAATTCATGGAAGAGAAGTCTATTGAGGATTACCAAATATGTAGAAATGGCATCCTGCTCAGGAAGTCTCAGAGCTAAAAATGTCTGGAGGCTGGGAAAGTATGAGCAGGAAGTACTGTATGTGCCTGCCTTGTCCTTAGCCCCTGCCTGAGGCATCTGCTTGTGGCTGCTGCTGAAGACTGGATCTAGGGGTAGATGGGACTTTGTTTTGTTGGTGTGGTCAGAGCACCTCTGTGTTCTTATGTTTATCTGGTTGAAATAGTCAAGGCAGAGCAGAATATCTAGGAAATATAAAGTAGTGTCCGTGCAAGTTCCAGTGTTCAAACTCGTTATCTAGTGAATCTTGGCCATCTTTGAGTTGGCTACATGGACAGCTTACAGTTCTTTGGAGAAGATGTTCAAAATGTACTTTTCCAAGGCCATTGGTGTATTTTTTCTTAATGACCCTAAAATATAATTAATACAAAACCCTGTTCCTACTGTTTTGGGAAATGACAGAGAAAACAAAGGCTGAGTTCTGTCAAGGTGCTTATCTCGGCTGTTAGTGTTTTGCAGAAAGTCAATGTGGAGACCAGCTATGCTGGGACAAGGAGGAATAGGAAGTCTGTGCTCAGGCTTACTCCAGTGTGGTTCTGTTTCCATTGTCTCCTATTTTACACTATAGTGGTTTTTTTTTTTTTTTTTTTTTTTCTTCTTCTTTTAAAGCTCAGCTTGCCTATGCAGCTGTAGGACAAGCACATCACCATGTGTTCTGTTGCCTGGAGTGTTTTCTGTGCCAGACACTAAAGGGTTTTTGTGTTTCTGGCCATGAGAACTTTTTCTGCACAGAGGGGGGAGAAAAAAAGTACTCCATAGATAGGCTGTATATTTAAGGTGGTGTTGGTGCAGGCAAGGCACAGGGAGCTTTTGTGGTTATGTGATAAAAGCAACTGCATCCTGGCTACTCTGGAGCCATCCCAGATGCTGGTGGCTTTGCACAAAGAAAACTCTGCAACTGGGCTTGGGGAACTTCATAACAAGATGTCTGGATTTGGAAGCGATTGGAGTGTGGTTGGCAGCTTCTGGTTACAAACTGCCCATGGGATCCCTTGCTGCAAGGGCCATCGGGCTGTGGTCAGCATTTTGGCTACTGTGCCCTTCAGCTGTGCATCTCATTTTCTTCCTGTTCCTAGTGGAGAATGATCTTACCTCCTGAACTTTCTGATTGCTGAGTTCAGCAGAATGGATGGAATCCACCCCCCCAAATTATAACCTTTCCCATTCTTGCACAAAGGCTCAGAGTTGATTGCTTTGCGAAAGTATTTTTTTCTGCTTCATAACTCCCTGTTGCTTGAGTCTCTGGCTATGGCCACTGAATTCAAGTTCTCAGCGTTGGGGACTGTCTCGAAAGGTGTTGGGAGTAGGAATATGGTTGCCACATGGCATGGTTTTTCTTTTAAGCCATGGCTCAAATCACCAAAACATTTTAAGTAGATGTTCAAGTGCATCTTCCAGCTGTCTGGCAGCTTTGTGAAAAGGATTTTCCTTACGCCTGGAATTCCCCATGGAACAGGACAAGCTTTTAGACTGACAACTACTGGAAACTGAGATGTCAGGAGAAATACCTGCGTCCAAGTCAGAGAGCACTTATCACAGAAGTAGGTTTTTGCTGTCCTGAAAACAATTTGTGACAGAAGCAGGAAAGAATTTGAAGAATTTGAAACTTTGTGACCTTGTGCTTCCACTGCATTATTGTAAAATAAATACCAAACCAAGATAGGTTAAAACTTCTCTCCATCTGTTATTAAAACAGGAAGGATTTTAAAGCTTAGGTTTATATTTCGCATTGTTAACTACCTTGTTGCTTGCATTTCTCACTTTGCGTAGCTGAATCAAGCTGGCCAGAGTAATCCTCCAGTACCCACGGCAGGCTGAGCTGCTTACTCGTGTCATGTGAGCTTGAGACAGTTATGCCTTGATATTGCCAAGGTATTGTGAAATGTGTATTTTTGATAGAAGCGTAAATTTGAGGAGTGCTTTTACTGCCAGGTTGGTGCTGTTTGCAGAAGAGGGCGGCACGGAGGGCTGGGCCCTGCTGAGTGGTTCTGTAACTCCAGCCAGCTGTGCAATGAGGAAAGCTCCTGAGCGCTGACTGTTAGGTGGAAATGTGGCCTTTAACCTGCTTCAGGGAAGTCAGCTGGCCTTGCTGACATTCACAGCTGTCAGAGTGATCTTTGAAAGCAGCGTGGGTTTTGCATCTGGTTTGGAAGCTTCTTTCCCCCCTCCTCTGATAGTCTCCGCTGTGATGCGTGATTGCAGTTACTCCATCTCTCCTCACCGCTGGGTCCCTTCGGTGGTGAAGCAGCACATTGCCTTTGTCCAGGCAACGCTCGTTTGGTCCTCTCTGCTGCTCAGGGGAGAACCAGACCTGTCTTTGTACAGGTCTGTGAAAATAAGGCTTGGCTGAAATAGGCATTGGGAGCACTGGGTGAGGGGAAGGGTGTTCTGGGAATGCTGAAGTGCTGCGGGTGTGTGTGAGGGGCAGATGCGTAGCCAGCCTCTCTGCAGCTACCTAGCCTTGGCAAAAGCTACCTCTTACCTACCTCTGCAAGGTAGCTTTGCCCTTTTCCAGTTAAAGCCAAGGTATGAACGTCAATAGATATGTGTAGGTATGGGGCATTCTTAACTTCAGGACCTGAATAAAATCCTTTGGAATGCAAATAGCCTGCCCAGGCTTGCTGGCAAGGTACACGTGCCTGCTAAAGGCAGTGCCAGTGAGGCTTACAGAAACCTGCTTGAGTCTTGCAGGGATGGATGACACGGGCTCGCTGCTGGCACGGGAGGTGTCCTGCATAGCAGCAGCCATTGGATTTTTCCAGTTCTGATACGATCAAATTCTTTTTGTGTTTCACAGTACAAGAGGTATGTGTTAAATCTATTTTGAAAGCATTCTAAAGGGATGAGCACAGACTCTTTTTAGATCAGCAGTGTTTGTGCAGTATTAAGAGAAAAACCAAGTAATGTTTTTCTTCCCTTGTTTTTAAGGAAACACGATATGTGAGTGGTGGAACAATGCTTTGTGTCAGGAAATGTTATCCGTTTCCATTGTGGGGCTAGATGGATTCTGTTTATAAATGTGGCATTTTAAAAAGAACAAACTCTATGATGTTATAAAGACATGGAAAATTGATTCTTCATTAGGGGTGGAGAAAGTGATTGTCACTGTGTTTTCTCTGATAATATCTGATTGTCCCCTTCTCTCCTGCTATATTCAGCATGTTTAGTTGTCAGGCGTTGTCAGACTGAATTGCTAAAAATAACAAACAGGGGGGAGGCTCTGCTGGGCAGCTCTGCCTGCTGTGTGCCACTGAATCTAGCTCCTTCATGAAAAGGGCAAAAGCAACCTGCAGCTTTCTGGCTGAATTGGATTTTGATTTTAAACTCTGACCACAACATTCTTGTGTGCTTGTTTCCCAGGCAATTCTTTCACATGTGTAGGAGACTGCTAGTTTACTGCTGCAGAGATAAAGAGTTATTTGTTTTCTTCTCTGTCTGCCTGGAGTAGAAAATATGATTGGGAAAGCTATACCTAAGTGCTTGATTTCTAGTTCAGAAATTCTTCAAGTGATCCCTAAAATGCCACGTCCAATTGCCCTTATCTGACACAGAAAACATCTTTGATCTTGTTCATGGTGGATAACTGAACACTCTGCTCTCAAACGTCACTGTGCTCTACATTTAAAGGCTTAGATGGTGTTGCAGGGCTCCTCCCTGGTAAAAGTAGAAAGTGCTGACTGCACTGCAGTGTCTGATGGTGACCAGACATCAGAGGTAACAACAGACTTCTTCCCTGGTGCTGCCTGGTGCCAGACTTACTTCAGCTTCCCTTTCTCTAATCTCTCTGTAGGAGCTTTAAAATGGCATTGCTGCAGCCCCGAGGTGTAATGGTGGTGTCCTCTTCTTGATGAGTCGACCAAGGTGTCTCTGACGGTTACCACAACAGTTTTTTTTGTACCCTGTGGGAACAAAGATTTAAGCAGGTGAGGTGTGGCTGGGAAGAAGTGCTGGAGCCTGGCAGTTCATGTCCTCCAAGTAGGTATGGCCTGAATGGACCTGCTTGGCCTGGCCACACACCTCTGACATGCTCCTGCAGCAGCTCTCTGGACAGCCCGTCAGGTTTTATGCTGAAACCCTCAGTATGGAGGCCAGTTCTGAGGGTGGCTTTAACGATGTGAAAAGAAGTCTCTTGAGATTTGTGGTGCACTTTGCAGACCACTAAGCAGCTCTCAGAAGGTAGCAATTGTTAGGCTATTCCTCTGTTAGTCCAGTTTCTTCATGGGATTTACAGCACAGAAACTCTCATTCCATGGTTGGCTTGGGATAGGCCAGTGCCCAGGAATGTGTGGTGGGTTTCTTAAATACACAAGGGAAAATAAGGAATGCTCCTGTTTTCTTTGGAGAAGGGAGGCCTTAAGAGTATCTCCTCTGTGCTTCAGGCTGGAGCAGGTACTATGTTGGGTGAGTGTACTGTTCTCTCATCCCATCGCTGGCACATGCGCACGTCCCAAGGACAGGACTTTAAACACACATTGTCACAGAAAATGCCCCTCATTTCTAAGAGTGTGCACAGAAGAGTCCCCGGCTTGGTTTCATCCCTGTTGGCCTTATGGCCTGGTCTGCTCTAAGGAAGGCTGACGTGCTTCTGTCACTGTTCCTTATGCTGGAGCCGAGCAAAGAACCATCTGTGTGACCTTGGGGCTCAGCTGCAGTCCTGATTTGCAAACATGTACAAAACTCCTCTCACAGATTGTTTGCAGGTTTGCGGTGTTGCTGGGGACCAGATTTTTTTTATTTTCTTAATGTGCATGTCTTGCTAGTTGATGTGTTGTGGGGTGGGTTGGTTTTAGTGTTTGTGATTGTTTTTTTTTTTTTTTTTCCCTATTTGTTTCCCCTTCTCCTCCCTCAACTTTACAGTATGTGATATTTGGGAATTCAGAGTGGTGGTATCTTCTTCTCTTCTTGACCCTGAATCACATGCTGGAGTTTCATTAACTCTCCCTGGCCATCTATGAGTCAAGAGTCCAGATGTTCTCTGCACTTAGGAGAAAAACAGGAAATGCTTCTAGAGGATCACTCGTTCCTAGAGAAGAGCCTCTCCCCGTGCTTGCTGTAGAGCAAGGATGGACAGGTGGAATATGGAAGCAAACTCAGCACATAGGATTAACATTTGGGCTTGCAGGAACCCGTGCAGGAAGAAGCTGTGGGAGCTCCACCAGTTAAGGAGTTTGGTGTGAAAGTGAGCCACAGAGCATCATCAGACACCCTGTAAGGACCAGGCCAGGTGATAGCCTTCATTTTGCATGGCTTTGGGTGTCTGGGGCAGCTGCAGGCATCTGGGCAGGTCTTTCTGGGCACGGACATTTGCACTTGGTGATGTTCCTGGAAAATGTGTTTCATCTTGACTCTGGTTTCCGTCATCCAGGCCTGTGGATGAGTCTGTCTTCCCCGAGGGCTTGGTCCTGCTTTTCAGGCTGCAAAGCTGGAAGCTTAGCTTGCTTTTGGAGGACATGGGTGGTCCATCTGCCTGCCTAATCTTGCTGTCAGCTAGGGAGCATCCACAGGCACTCCCACAGGAACATGGGCAGAGCTGTCAGCACCCGTCTGCCTTCCACAGAGATGCTTGTTTTGAAGATGGGAGTAGCTGAAGCTCTTTTTTGTAGTTAGTTTTTTTTTTTTTCCTGAGTCTGGCTGGTTTACAGGGAGGGCAATCTGCATTCTTCCTCTTGATTTTTGATTTTTTTTAATGAAAAATACTCTGAGCAATAAGAAAATTAGGCTTTAAAATGGTGAGAAAATTGAGAGTATAATGGACACAGAGCTAACACTATCAGGATGAAATAATTCTGTATGGAGAAGCCCTCTGACATTGGACTGGGGCCATACAAATTTAAGGTAAATACTGAAGGAACTGGGGCATAGCTAATGCAGCTCTTAATTCTTTCTGTCCCCTAATCTGACTGTTGATGGCAACATAAATAGCAGGCCCTGTTGCTTTCTTTCAAGGCTGGGATGAATCGCTGATTTAAGTAATTTAGGTTTAAAGCCTCACAGTCTGTCGTACTGCCATTTGTCAAAAGTGAGGGTAGCAAAAGGATTGTGTTCTTCAAGCCTAATGTGTATTTATGCTGTTTCTCATTTCTGGAAATTGCATCATATCACAGAACCCCAGCATGGGGGGAGTTGGAAGAGACCTATGAAGATAATCTTGTCCACGCTCCCTGCTAAAGCAGGGTCACCCGCAGCAGGGTGCTCAGGATTGTGTCCAGGCAGGTTTGGCATGGCTCCAGAGACAGAGACTCCACAACCTCTCTGGGCAGCCTGTTCCAGGCTCTGGCACCCTCACAGCAAAGAACTTTTTCCTCCTGTTCAGATGGAACCTCCTGGGATCCAGTTTGTGCCCCTTGTCCTGTTGCTGGACACAACTGACAAGACTCTGGCCCCATCCTCTTGACACGCACCTTTGATATATTCGTAAGATCCCCTCTTAGTCTTCAGTTCTACAGGCTGAACAGCCTCAGATCTCACAGCCTTCTCTCACAAGAGAGATGGGCCTGTCCCCTCAGCACCTCTCATCCCAGACAGGTGAAAGTGTGCAGCTACCACCTTGCAGCTTCAAAAGGGAACAGATCCTCTCCAGTGATCACAAGAAAGGAGATATGTTTTTTAAGTGCTGGTTCTGATTCCTATGGTTGATTTGTTAAATAGAGATCAAGTAAGAATATGTTCTGCTTTGAAAATTGTGTAAGAAGCTTGTCCTGTGTTAAATAGTGCCCAGGTCACTGATTGCAAAACATGACATTGTGATCTCAGCAGCCTGGAAAGAGGAAATCACGTTTAAAAGGGGATTCCCAGCTCTCTGGAAGGGTCTTCACATGTTTAGACCAGAGAAGGCTTATAAAAACTTCAGCACCTCATATTTGTGTGAAGCTTGGTCATGGGTGATGCTGATTGTGGTGGGATGATGTGTATTTATATTGTCACATGTATGGGTATGCATTTGCAAGGCTGGGTCTTTCATCTGGAGCAATCATTCACCGCAACAAGTTTTCAAACTCCCAGATTTTTGCAAGCAACTGCTTAATTAGTAATTCTTTGTTAGTCTTAGCTGTGCTGCAGACTGCAAAGTAAGCACACAAACTCGCTGAGAGGGCAAAGGCTTCATGAAGGGAGAACTGGAATCTGATGACTCTTTTATTTTCACCGTTTGTACCTTTATTTTTAGGTGGATAATTGTAGATTTTAAAAGCAGGAGAACATTTAGCATGGTGTTGATTGCTTCCTTTTAAATTATTTAGAAGCTATAGAGGTGCTTTCAAAACAGCTGTATCCCAGAATTTGTTGTAGGATTTTTTTGGGAGAGGATTTGCTCTCAAAAAAAAAAAATCTAATGGAAAAAGCATTTCAAGCAAACTTTGCCAATGTTCTTGCATTCCGTCATAATTCCAGGGAAAGTGAAATACTTCATGCATTAATAAAAACCCCCACTTCTGCTGCTGTGTCTAAATGGTTTTGTCCATCCAGGAGCCTACATTTAGTCATCCGGGTCTGAAAACATTACTTGTTTCCTCTGATTAGCATTAAACTGCTTTTATGATTACACTGACATAATTTTAACACAAAGTTGGTAGATAAGTCTGTCTTTGTCATTGTAACCCGGGGTCTGATTCATTGTCAAAGCTCTCCTTTGTGCTTAGGGCTGCAGAAGTATCCAAAGCAACCAGCCGAGCTGGATGCAGGTCCCCCTCCAAATTCCTCCTTGCATGAGTAGTAGTTAGTCACAAAAGCAGTGCTGCTGTCCTTGCCTTAGTCACCAGGCCCATGCAGTTGCTCCTAGTTGTCCTTTATGCTAAGGAGCTCAGGGGAAGTGGCTTATCTCTGCTCCATAAACCTCTGTTCTGCCCCCATCTCCTCCATCTCACCTGGGGAGAGCAGGAAATGATTATTTGGAGAGCATGCTCCTGCGTGTAGGAGACCTGACCCAGCCCTGAGTCAGCTTTATACAGCCACACCTTGCTCACCAGGTATGCGGGGAGGCTGTCAGGACTTCCTGCTGGCCCTGCTGCCCAGGTGCTCCTCTCCTCTGCCTGTGAATGTGTTCCTAGTGGGGATGTGGCTGGGAGGCCACCAAGGTCAAGGGTGTGTGAATCAGGGTGGGGGTTGTGCTGGTTAGTTGGGAGCTTACATCTTTTTGTTGTTGCTGGTTTGTTGAGTCTTTGAAATTTATGGAAGTAATTTTTCTTTTGTGATGTCCTCATTTGACTGGGACTGCCAGAGATGGAAGATATGGTATGATTTTGCAAGAGCTCTATTGCTAGGAGGTGTTCTGCACTGGCTTGGCAGGACCAGAGACACCGGAGCGCCAAAGGAGGGAACTTACCACGTTTTGCAAGAGGTAGTTTGGTGAGAGACTCTTCCGCCAAAGCAAATCCTGTGGGGGTTTTCAGAACCTGGGCGAGTTTCCCCTCCCCGAGTTCTCTGTGTTTGACCTGACTCTGCTGTCGTAAGTCTGGTCAGGGTGCAGTATCTGACCTGAAGCAAAGTACCTCTGACAACTGCTCTGAATAGGCAATTTTGCCAAGAAGGGGCATCCCTAAAGGAATGCTCTGGGTTGATAATATATTTCTGCTGAAAGGTTCCCAGTCGGATTGCTCCTGTAGTAGTGTCAGGCTAGGGTGCAGAAGTTTGCTGCAACAGTCCCTCGCTTCCCAGTTGCAGAGAGAACTGTTTCCACCTCTGCTGAGGATGCTGTCCCATGGCTGAGGCAACAGGTATGTGCAGTGTGTTCCCGGCGGAGATGGGGCGTGTGGACAGGAAGATAGCTCTGCAGGCAGGGTTTCCTTCCCATTGTGTTGTTCCTTGTCTCGAAGGTGGCCTCCCTTGGTACCAAGCAGCACGTGCTTTTCTGAAGTGGGCTTTTCAGAGTATGTTCCTCAGGCTTTCAAGGTGCGACAATAACACTGGGAAGGCCTGCTGGCTGTGCTGTAGGCAGCACTGATACACAATGAAGGTGAATTTGCACCAGCAGTTCTTTAGGTGGGTGCTTCTAAAAATCCTCCTGACTTGGCAAGTTGTGGTTTAACCCCAGCTGGCAACTAAGACCCACACAGCCCCTTGCTCACTGCCCCATGGTGGGATGAGGAATTGGAAGGGTAAAAGTGAGAAAGCTTGAGGGTTAAGAACAGTGTAATGGGTAAAGCAAAAGCAGGCAGGTTTTCAACCATCTCCAGCAAAGCTCCACCACATTTAACAGTGACTTGGGAAAACCAATGCTTTAACTGGGAATGTTGCCCCCTTACTCCCTTTTCCCCCATTTTTTTAATGCTGAGCATGACATCATACAGTCTGGAATATCGTCTTGCTCAGTTGGGGTCAGATGTCCCAGCTGTGTCCCCTCTCAGCTCCTTGTGCATTCCCTGCCTGCTTGCGGGTAGAGTGGGGTGAGGAGTAAAAAAGGCCTTGGCTCTGTGTGAGCACTGCTCAGCAATAACAAGAACAGCCCTGAATGATCAACACTGTTCTCAACACAAACCCGAACCACAGCCCCTACCAGCTATTCAGTAAAAAATTACCCCAGCCAAAACCAGCATGAGTGCACCCACACACTTGATGTCTTCTTTTCTTCACTCTAATCCAGATGGTATTGAAGTGACTGAGTGTCCCCATTACCTTTTGGAGAGAGTGGCTAAGGGAAAACCCAGGGATCTGAATCATTACTTCTCTTAGGTAAACGGCATCATCGTGCTTCTGTCAGCAGCTGTCATCAGAAACCAGCTGGGCTCCCTTCCAAGTGCAGGTCACTCGCTCTTGAGCAAACTTAGGGCAACTTCCGGAGAGCAATAACTCTGCTTGGAAAGTCTTGAAGTGTAGCTAAATATTTGGTGGTTGCTGTAGCATGGTAATTCCCAGAGCGTACATGTGCCACAGTGTTGCACTGGGTGAGGGCCAGCACTGGGTGGACCCATCGGGGCGTAGGACTGCCTGGAGATGTACCCCACCCCAGCACTGGTGCCCACTGGTTCAGTTTCTCCCGAGGCAGAAGCAGCTGGTGCTATTCAGCAGGTCCACCTCCTTCCCCCTAACGGCTTCAAATGCAATCCTGTTCCACAGAGAGCATGTCCTTGGCACATCGTCCGTGAGCTCAAGCTGGCCAGCAACACGTTTGTCTTGCCTGTGGTGCATGTGATGGTGGGTTGGTGTGCTGCTCTCCAGCAAGAGGCCTGTGGTCCATTCCAGGCACCCTCAGGGCAGTGGTGGCAGCTCACCCCATGGCTGCCTGGCCCCCAGCAGCACAGCTTGCTTTCCTCTCAGGGAAGGCTCTTCCCCAGGTGAGCATCTGCTCCCAGCTCTATCTCGGGATCACTTCCCTGGAGAGTGTGCACACAGAGCCCTCAAGGAATGCCAGAAGATGACCTGGGCTAACTTTGGGAGATACAGAAACTCTCAGCTAGCAGGTTTACTGAGATGGTGTCACAGGATGAGTTGTATCAGGGATCATGTTTGAGGCACTGTGTCATGCCTGAAGACGGCAGCATTCCTCGATAAAAGCCGCCTAAGTGCCAGAGTGGGATGCCAGCATTTGTTCTGCAAGTCGTGGGGAGAGAGGTGTTCTCTGGGAAGGAACCTGTCAGCTCATTTTGTCCTTACAAGTTGTATGTCAAAGATACTTGTAGAAAAACAGTTGTTTGGTGGTTGTTTTTTTTTTTTTAAAAAAAGTCTGAAATGAGAAGGCATGTTCCAAACCTGATCCATAAATTTCCATGGAAACATTTTTATTTGGGTTTAAGCATGTTTGTAAGTCAGGGGTTGAGGCTCT
>NW_008615768.1:0-1137 GCF_000691845.1 Merops nubicus | reverse complement strand
TCCCTTGCTGAGGTGAAGAGAGAATTGGAATTTGAAGAGCGGAAGGAGAAACTGCTGCTGGAAGCAGGAAGCTCAGCTGTGGGCACAAGGCATGACGCAGCGTGACTGAACCATGGCTGCTGTGTCTGGAGTCCTGCCGATCGCAGAGGAGCATCCCTGGGCCTTGGAGCCAGTGTGCATGCTGGGAATAGCTGGGCTGAGCCACGGGCTCTGGATGGGGCCCTGCAGGCACCCAGGTCTGCCCAGCAGTTCTCTCTGGAGGCAGAGGTACCTGAGTCACAGTGCTGGGGCAAAGAGCATCATAGGGTCATTAAGGTTAGAAAAGGCCTCCAAGATCGTCAAGTCAACACTATCGTGACTACTAAACTGTGTCCTGAAGTACCACATCCATGTGTTTTTTGAGTACCTCCAGCGATGGGGACTCCACCACTTCCCTGGGCAACCTGGGCCAATGCCTCACCACTCTGTCAGGAAAGAAATTCTAACCCCTCCAGGGATGGTGACTCCACCACCTCCCTGGGCAGCCTGGGCCAAGGCCTCACCACTCTGCCAGGAAAGAAATTCTGCCTAATATCCAATTGAACCCCCCCCTGGGACAACTTCAGCCCGTTTCTTCTTGTCTGATCACTCTTTACTTGGGAGAAGACACCAGCCCCCACCGACTCCAATCTCCTTTCAGGGAGTTGGAGAGAGCAACAAGGTCTCCCCTGAGTCTCCTTTTCTCCTGACTAAACACCCCCAAGGTCCCTCAGCCACTCCTCACAGGCCAAGCCCTCACCAGCTTTGCTGCCCTTCTCTGGACCTGGGAACATATTGCTTTGATCACTGAAAACCCGCCTCAGAGGAGGTGATGAATAGTTTTTCTTGCTGTGGAATGTGCTGGCTCATTCATCTGCCAGGAATGTGAGGTCCGGGTGGGTCCCCGTACCTCTCCAGCCGTCTGGCTTTGCCAGCAGCGCGACGCAGCGGGAGCAGCGGTGGGAGGCTCGAGCTGTCGGTGACTCCCTGCCGTGTCAAAGGCCACGGGCCACCTCCGTTAACTGCAGCTCCTTTTCTTCGGGGGCGCGTGGTCTGTGATTGCATTTGCCTTACGTCTTGCTGTCCTGCGGCTGCTGCCGAGGGGAGGGAGCCCGGAGC
>NW_008615767.1:15904-34021 GCF_000691845.1 Merops nubicus | reverse complement strand
TTACTGAAATCAAGATAAACCACATCCACCGCTCTACCATCATCTATCCACCTAGTAATTTCATCATAGAAGGCTATATGGTTAGTCATCCAGACTACTTACAAATAGGTGAAATAACTTTTTATAACAATAAATGAAAATAAAATAATAATTAAAATATTATTATAATATTAACTTAAAACTGTGTTTGTTCAGATATCAAATATTAAGAAAATAGGAGTGGGGCACTAGATCCAACTACCTTTCTGAGTTAGCAGACTCATTTAGACCCATATCCTGTCTTTGGCAGTGACTGACCAAGGTACTTTCAGAAACAGTTTAAAAGCAAGCCATACTTAAATCTTTTGCCAGCGTACGCTTTCATCAGTCAGCAGCATCAGAACTTCCTGCTCCAGATCATAACCTCGATGGTCATGTTTAATGGCCATCAGTATATCTGTTCTTCATTAATTTATCTAAGTATGTTGTGAGTTTTTTGTATTTTGAATATCATACAGCCATCAGTTTCATATTGTTGTGAAAAAAAAAAAAAATGTTCCTTTTATTTGCTTTTAGAACTGTTATATCGTTCTCATATCTCATGTAACATGGACAGATAGATATCTCATATCTAACTTGGCCTCTTAGTTACTGTACTGTGAACAGTGGTACTTGATTGATC
Source organism: Merops nubicus (assembly GCF_000691845.1). Taxonomy (NCBI): domain Eukaryota; kingdom Metazoa; phylum Chordata; class Aves; order Coraciiformes; family Meropidae; genus Merops; species Merops nubicus. The sequence goes on along the minus strand of NW_008615767.1, from coordinate 33,360 downwards.
TGCTTCATACCATTTATGATTTCTTTTTTCTTAATTTCAAGTACCATTTCAGTTGCCTCTTTATTAACTGGAGACTACCTATAGTCTCTTTTCTTTGCAAAACTTATTCTGTACCCCTTGCTCACACTTGTCAGCATTCTGTATTTTTATGACTCGTACCATATAATTTTTTCAGACAGCATAGCCAGAACTGCATACAGTAATTACAGTGTGGTGACACCAAAGATCCACAAGCACTTTATTATATCTTTGTTTACACCCAATCTCTTTTCCCAGTAACTCCCAACAATCTGTTTGCCATCCTGACTGCTGTTTGAAATAGCTAGATCAAATCCAGTATTGTGTATGTTTGGGGTTTTATTAGCCTTAATGCATATTTATTGATAGTGAATTGTAATTGCTGTGTTAGCTATTGGTGGCTAAATGCATTCGATATTTTTGAAATCTTCTTCAGGTTTTCATATATAGTTTCAGCTTTGACCATGATGAATAATTTTGTATCATCTGCATACTTTGGAATCTTTTCGCCAGCTATTTACTCATGGCACATGAATGGAATCAAATAAGGCATAAGGAATTAAATGAAGTGAATGAGACAGATAACCACAACAAGGAGAAGGTGATGGCTATTAGACATGAACATTTTTCTCTGAAGCAGTCATCTTAAATTACCACTCACAAAACCCGTTAGCATACCATATTTTCTTGTCTGTATTTGAGTGTAGTTCTGAGGAGTTACTTTTCGTAGCAATGTGGGCTTTACGAAATTAGTTTCTAAGCTTTTTATTTTTCCCCTTGAAAACATGGCATAAAAGAAAGTTCTACCTAGAAAAAAACAAAGAATGAAGTGTGTGATGGATGATCTTAAATCCTATGGCTCACTCAGGATTTTTATTTAAGTTATGCTACTCTCAGAGACTATTTTAGTTTTTGATCATTCCTTTGTTACCCCATAAATTTATGTGATCGTACCTGAATGTCATCATATCTATGTGAGGCTATGCTCAAAAACATGGTGATGGGTGCTGAGTACAGTGGCAATAATATTTAAACACTTTTTTTTCCCCCTGTATCAGAAATGTTAAACCAGTTGTTTGACAATATCTTAAGCTTAGGCTTTACCCTGTTGCCTCTTTCTCACCTTTATTTGCCTATTTAAATAATTTTGTACCTATGAGAAGCATACGAGAACAATCCTTGCTGGCCAAGTATTTAAGTACTTAACAGACTTCAGGAAAATTAAATTAATTTAATTATTGGGAAGCTTCCATGAAATGTTTGATACATTATTTCTAGATCTATGGCTAGCATAAATAAGAGTATTGTTGTGCTGTGTAAAGGTATAAGAAAAGAGAACCTGGAACAGATGTTTGTTTTTCTTTATTTTCAGGTGTGATAGATCGTATTTTTTTCAGATACTAATTCCTTTTAAAAGAAGTTTGCATTGTTCAACTAGTGACCTTTCCTAACATGATCCTTACAGATCCATCCTTACAGATGGTTTTATTAACTTTTCCAAATGGGGCTTCTACATTCTGTTATTATTTTAGGAACATGATATCTTTCCAGGAATTGCATCTCTCCCAAAAATGTGCGGTTGTGTTCTTTCAGGCTGTGTGGTAAGAAGCAATGACTTCATTTCTTCAGATAGTTCTGTACAGAGTATAGGAAGAGTAACACTGGCTCAGACCCAAGTTCCTTCTCTTCTGCCAGTACCCTATGTAAAATACATTTAAGAAAGAGTATAATAACCTAACAGATGGCTTGTGTAGGATAATCTGACACTGATCGCTTATACTTGAAGATTGTTTTAAACCTAGAAGTGTAGTTCATTTTCATGTTTTCATTACTATTATTTACAATAACCAAATATTATTTTCTGTATAGATGTCTCTGAATCTTGTATTCCTGATGTCAGCAGCCATCAGATCTTCAGTCAGAGAATGTTTTAATTTGAAAATATTTTCTTATTTTAAAAAAATTATTCTCATGCTACAATGTTAGAAACTTTATATGTCATCATTATTTCAAACATGATTACTGTGACAGCTGTTATTCCTTTTTTTCTCAGCAGTAAACAATCTCACACCTTTTCAGTCTTGACGTGGCTTCCAGATTCCTGATCATTCTTAGCATTTTTCTCTAAGTTCATGAACTGTCATGAAATAAATGAAAATACCCAATTTCAAAGAGTTTCTATATTAATTTTCAGTACTATAGGTAAATATAAAATTGTTTTTTGATCCTCCATATTCACATCTTATTTCTATGGTGGCACACGTCTAAGCAATGTTAAATGAAGCTGAATTAGTGTGAAAAAGAATAGCTGTTGGGAACTCAAAGGCCTAAATTTCATTTCTTCCTGTTGATTAAATCATAAACACTCCCATATCCCTACCTGCAAAACGGTGATAACTGTATTTCCTTGCTCATAGAATATTGAATATAGGCACAAGAACTCAAATGATCTAAATAGGTCAGGAGATGTTCTCAAACATATAATGCTGCAGAGGTGCAGGTTATCTGCATTCAGGTAACCCAGTGACTTGAATCTAATTGTTTCCTGAGAAAATACAAAATATGATAGATTGTGAAATGTAACATTTCAGAGTGTATGACTGTGTTCCCTTCATTACAGGCATATGCAAAAAAAAAAAAAAACCCAAAACCTCCTTTGAAGTTCAAGTAGGAGAAATAATAGCTCCACTTGACAAGAATAGCTGAAGCTTTAAGATTATGACAGGGAGATTAGCTATACAATGGAATACAATACTGGCCTCTTTCTCACCTCATAGGAGCTTCTTCAAAAGGAAGTCATAGATAATGAAATTATAAACAGAAGCTTTTGTTATGAAGAGCTTCTGGTTTAAAAAGCCAAAAAGCCTTTATTCATTGTTCACATAATCCCCAGATGATGTTGTTTATTCTTCCCAAGGATTTCGAGGGTGCTCTACACTTTCTCCAAGGTGTATCTCTGCTCTACACACTGCTGGCACTGAAACTGCCACTGAGTATTTGTTACTTGGCCATTTTTTGACCAGGTCATAGTCTGTGATCTTTTCTATTCTTTGTGAAACACAGGTTTAAGGAAAAATGCAGGAAGATGAGCAGGCTAAGACTCAGAAAAAATAAAAATATCATGGTCCTAACATTCTGTGACTCTGTGATTTCTTGTAGATGTACAACACGCCTGGAAAGAGAGAAAGTGGTTCCTCTGCTGCAGTCATAACTGATACGTCTTACCTAATTTTTTTTTTTTATATTACTGAGATGGTATTTGTTTAATTATAGCACCTATTTACCATATGGAAAAAGTGTGGCTTTTCTGATTTGTTTGTGGTCGTGGCTTTTTTTCTCATGGAATGCCAGATTAGATTTTATAATTTTCCCTTTCTTTAATATGGGATATTAATTGTTATTCTCTGTCTTGATCCCTTTGCTTAACCTTTTCTGGTTCTTTGTAACTAGAAATGTCACTACAAGCCTTCTGAGTAGTTACTGTCTTAAGCTCTAAACCAGATTGTCTCATACCTGTGCACAGGTTGTCATTTAACCTTCAGATGTAGTTCAAAATCTCAGCAAGTCTTCGGACTAGCATTACCCAAATCTGAAAAGCGGTTTCTCTTGGCTTCTAAAAAGCTGTGTCCACCAGTTTCAAGCAGATGTCCATAATGTTACTTTTTTTCCCCAGAAATATTTCAGCAAAGTTTTCACAGTGCCAGTGTCTTTATCTCTCCAGTGCTTTCTTCTTACTTGCTTGTAGTAGTTGAGTCTAAGTTACACTTGGACAAAGTTTGCCAAGCCTGCAGCAAGAAAATGCACTTTTGACTAGATGTCAGTAGCAAGGTGATGTAGTCTGTAGATGGAGGAAACAGAAGTTTGTATAGGTCTTTGTGATGACCATGAATCTCCTTAGCTTTGGGACCTGGTGGGTTATATTTACCGTTTTGCCTTTAGTTTCCTTATTCAGCCTTCACAAATGTTCCTGCACTGAATAGCATTTTCATTAATTTTGATCTTTGTTTTCAAATTAATGGGCATGGTTATGAAGAAAAATGAGTTCTACAAGGTACTGTTGAACTCTTCAATAATACAGAGCTTCTACCAGTCATAGGTAAGCCTAAAAGACCAACAGTTGAAAGTTACAAGGAGCTGAAACAAAGGCCCCTTATATTAGAATTACTTATCCAGGCTTAGCTCTAGATTACATTGTGTGACTCAGCTATAATTCTATTAGCAATAAGACACTACAGGGAGTATATTTCCAAGCAATTATTATACTTGGGTGATTAAAGTAATTCTAGATATGACCTTGTCCCATATAACACTACCAGAGGCATATTATAATCTTACAGAAGAGTATTGCTTGTCTCATCTCATTGCTTAATTATAAAATGTACACAGTAAATATTCTGCAGATAGGAAATGGAAACTCACAGAAGCGATACTAAAAGTTCCTCAAGTATTTCATTATAAAATAAAGTGTAAAATATGACTCCTTATTTTGCCACAATATCGTCTTAAATTTTATAACAAAATAAGAAAATAAGCAATTTCAATCATAGATCTAATTATTTTGGAGCCACACAAGATGGAAAGATCATTATATCACATAAAAATACACACTTTCTCTCTTTTTACTACTTCCTTTCTGTGTTACTGGAAGGTTTTCATATTAATGTAAAGCAGTTCAATCAATAACCTGTGGGCTTCCTCAAAGATCTTTTTTTCTTCTTATAGCAAAACCTAAATTTGATTCAGAACAGGAATATTAAATTCACCTCTGTTTCCTTCTAGGCTTTTTCTGAATGCACAGAACTATCTAAAAAAAAAAAAAAAAATCATTTATGTAGCCGTAGTCTTGTTGATGGTATGTTTTATTTTTTTCATTTTGAGGATAAAAGAATATTATCAAAACACAATGCTGGGGAAAAAAGAAAAAGAACTGAATCATGAAGGAAACACATGCACTGATAATTTCTTCTGCAGTTGTAGAAAATCTGTATGCAAGAAATTTCAATTCTGACATAATAAAATCTACACCCATAGAAGTATTTATTTGGCCTGATCAAAAGCTTACTGAAATAAATAGAGCTACCACTCTCTTCAGTTCACCAGTTCGCTACAAATGTAAAATATTGTGAATTTATTTAGCGATATAAAAATATAGTCACCACTGATTTTTTTTAACATAGTATGTTACCAGATTTTGAGTCTATACTTATATTCCCTCAGAAATTGTGGAATTAGGCAAGAATTTGCCTACACAGATCTTAGACATTAATAATTGATGTACAGGGCATTTTCTAGGGATTAATAACAAACTGGGAGAGCTGATGGCCTGAGGCAAAGCCAAGGGCCATTACCCCCTGTCTGGTTATTAAATCCCCAGGAAATTCCCAATGCCAAGGTAATGATTGCTATTATAATCCTTTTTTTTCCCCAAGTAAAAAAATCTTGCTTCATTTTATTTCATCCTTTTCAATAATTTATTTTAAAATACTGTAAGTAAAATGAATTCAGAGACATTGTTGTTCAGACATTTCTAGGGATCTAACAGAAAACTCTTCAGTATCAATAGAAAGTGTCCTGTTTTTTGCTGATAGCCTGTGGATCAGGCCCTACCTGACTGTTTACAGGCAGCAATCAAAATGTTATCTGAGTATCTAGCACATTGTCAAGTTTAATTTATACTAAAGAAACAAAAAAGCTTTGAAGTTAGTTAGAAGAAAAATGGCAAACCCCAATATTGGTGGGAAAAAATAGTAGATAAGTGTTAAATTGTATCATTTGTATTGTAAAATGGTAGGCAATATGTTATAGTCAAATGTCTGTTCAGGTCATTACTGTACCTTGTGTGCAAAACAATACATTTAATTGTGACTGGATGCGATCCACAGTACAGCACACAGAAATAAAGTATAGGATAGTCAGAAAGAGAATGCAATCAGTACTCTATTTGCAAATGCCAGCATGCTATTAAGAAAATCAGCTACTTCATAAAATAAGTCTGGCATCAGAGAAGGAAGGGGGAAACAGTCATATTTTATTGTCAATAGAAGTCATGAAAGCATGCATATTTGATTAGAACTAACTTAATTGGAGATATGGGTGGTTTGCAGTACAGTAGTGGGAACAGGCATTAATTTGTGTCATGCTACGCCATGTCACCATCACTTGAAACTCCATTGGGCAATATTAATTCAAACAGAGGTCTAGGCTGCTAATAAATGAGGTAAATTGAGTCAATTATGAATTTCATGCTTTTCTGATTTTTGGTATGGATAATATCCACAATTTAATGCACTGTCCTCTAGAGATCTCTGCCACTTATGAAGAACATGTGTTCATACAGTTATTTATAGTGTTCATTTTGATAAACATTGCTCCTGTACCCAGAGCAACAGGACAAAGGATAGGAGAGGAGCCAGTTTTGTCTGCCTTTTCCTCCTGATTGAAATCTTTCATTATGTGTGATACAGTTTTCTTGCCTTCAGGCAGATCTTCATTTTTTCCTTGTCGTTTTTCTCCTTATCATTCAGTGGCACAATAAAGTCTTCATTCATGGAACTTCACTGAAACTTTCCTATCAATATCTCATCATTGCTTTAAGCAGCTGGGAAGAATATTTTGTACCAGTGAAGGCAGAGAGGAGGAGTTTCTACACCCCTCTCTTGCAGGAGGGACTCTAAAGCTGGTCCTGAATCCCATCATCAAATGTACATTTACTTGATTCCTCCCTTTTTTTTTTGAAACAGAGCTATTAATAAAGCACTAGCTCTACCACTAATCTTTTGCTCCACTCCAACCTGTGGCTGATCAGGCAGGAACCATACTGTCAGCTCCAGCAGCTCACCTACACAGCCCAAGGAGCATTCTCTGATTCACTAGCTCACTTTCAAGTATTGGACATGCTCCCAGAAAACCCACTTCTAATAGAGTCTCTCCTACTATATCAGCATAATGCAAAAACCCAATACTTCTGTTCAGGAAAGACAAAGCAAAATAAGCATGATGAAGGGGTTTTGATCTCTCTGGCAGAATTCTTCAGCCATATCTTCTTACTGAAATGGCATGTTATTCATTCTTGCTAACTGAACTCACCACCTTTTAGTTCAAGATGTATATCAACTCCTGTAATTTCTTTCGTTTCTCATAAATGCATGTCAATCACTTTTAAAAGTTAAAATAAATTACAAGGACACGAAGAAACACTCCCTCCACTCTCACTTCTCCTCCCTTCCCCCCCCAAAACAAAACAAAACAAAATAAAACAAAACAAAACCCACTATAATATAGAAGAAGCCCTAGCATAAAGTACTTCCCATGAAATGATATTGGGGAGAAATAACAGTATGGAAAATGCATGGATCAAGACAATCTTCCTTCTCGCTTATACAGAAGTATTTATCCTTCCCTTTTACCTCTCTTTTTTCTAAAAAAATTAAATTCAGATCTAACCTTACTTAAGTGCCTTCAAAAAAAGATTGATTGCAGGTTGATCTTTGCCTATTGTTACATCTTCCTCAGTAGGCTGTGCTCTAGTGGGTTTTAGTGTGTACAGTTCAGTGTCTTTCAAAACCTTTGATGTCCTAGGCAGAGAATGAATTATGAAAGCTAATGAGGGTAAATTAGACTGAAGAAACCTTCTGTACATACACAAATATTGTGGTAATCAGGCTGATGGAAAAGGAAATATAGAAAAATGCAAAGGCAGCTAAATGACAGTTAAATGAGCTGAAGTCTCAGTCCCATCTTTCATGGTTCAGTACAGGTCATTGGGCGAATTTCATTTTTCACACGATGCTTTGGCTGGATTTGTGAAATGAGTATTCATGACTACATCTTGTGGAGAGGTTTAAGTTCCTACATCTTATGGACATAAATACTGCTATCAAAGCTTTGTATTTATTCCTTTCAACCAGAACTTCCATCTGTTTAATGTCGCCATTTCATGACTGCAGACTTACTCTGGTGGAGTTTCTCATCCTTATTTTTCAGTAAAAAAGTAATAAAGAATTGCTTCCTAGAATACTGGCATTATTCTGAATAGAATGGAGAAATACATAGGTTATTCAATTCCTATCAATTCTTGGTAAGTTGTCTCACTTTCAGTCATTAGTCTTTTCAGTAGCAGTCTTTCCTTCAAACTGCTTCCTGAATTCAAAGCCACCATTTCAAGCCAATCTTTGTTAATTTCTTTAGAACTATTATTTGCTTTATGAATTACTAAAGCACACTTTATCAAAACATACTGTTGCATTATGGCACAGGGCAATCTTTATACTATTTCTTAAATGCATTTTTCAATGCAGTAGTTTAAGGGGAAAAAAGTCACTTGACTTCTGGGTGAAATATTAGTCTTCAAATCCAGATAAAAATGAAAATCGCAAGTTATTGATACTAACTTGTTAGTATGTGTAACATGTATATCTTAACAGCTACTCATTCTCTAAGTTGATAAACCAGCAGTGAATGTATTATTCTGCAAAACACTGTAAGCCTTTAAGTGCAGGAGAGAGACACTGGAACTGAATTATGAAACAGACCGTTTCTCTCCTAGATTTGCACTTTGCATGTTTCTGAGGATATTAACCTCAAGATGGGAGTTGCATGCCCCCTAATTACACACTCAGGTTATTTTGAAAAGCTTTTAATCGGACTTTCACATAACAGTGAACATGAAAAACATACAGATAAAAAGGGGCCATGCTTTTGAATTTACATGGGCAAATAGTACTTTCAAGCCTTTGCAGTAATTTTTTTCTGTTGACATTGTGGATGTAAGGTTTATGCCATCTGGGTCAATAACCTCCTTGTTTCAAGAAAAATGGCTTCTTTTTCTGCAATGTTTAACAGACAGTGGTTGAGATTAAACAGAAGCTCTTACATAATCTTTTCATTTGTATGTTAAGAAGAGATGGACTGGATGCATATAGAATGGTATTTGTGGAATTTTTACCAAAGCTATTGTTGCAATAGAAATCTGAAAATAAATTACTTTTCCATTACCATCATTCACATTTTTTTTTTCCAAGTGTAGCGGTGTAAAGTGTTGGCTTAAGTCTTTTCAATGAATAAAAATCATTAAGGAGGAGATAAATGCAATGGGTGCAAATCCATTTTACTGCTGAAATTATTGTCTTACTAACTCGGTAGGAAACAGTCCCCTACCATGACTGCAGGACTCCTTAAAAGAAATTCTGGCTCCACAAAATTAAAAGAAAACCTTCCTTTGATGTCAGTGGGGACAGGATTGCATCCTGATTTTTGCCACCATGGATGCTAATTTTAACCCTTGGGAGAAATGTATTCACCACTGTGCTCAAAGCAGAGCTTTGCAGTATTTATAATACACAGTCTGTGCTCCAAATCAGCATTACTTTTTTCTGTCAATTCTGACTGCAAATAAATAAAATCTAGGTGAAGGAATCAAGAAGCCTGTCATCTTCTCCTGTACCTTTAGTAGAAGACTAATTTTGTTAGGTGGCTATTTTTGTTAGATATTGAGCATTTTTATAAAACAAGATTCACAATAAGATATCACAGCTACTGGAATTTTAAGAAAGTAAATTTATCACCTATTCAAGAAAAAAAAAAGTTTTCTGGTTTGAAGTGCAAATGTAGCTTTAATATCACATCTGAAGAGGTAGCTGTTTAAGTCTTGACAGAGCTAAATAGTGGCTGGTACATGGTCATTTGCTGCAGTATAACATAAGACTTTTTTCTCTGGAGTGAGAGATATTGAAACTTAGCAATGGTACATCAATAACTGTTGCCATCAGGCTCCTATTGGAGTTTTCACAAAGGAGTACAACAGCAATGTTTAATGAATAGTGAGTTGAAAAGCTACCTATTTAACAGCTTTAAGTTGCAAGCCACTGCGTAAATAAAAGATAAAAGACTTTCTTACATTTAACAGAAAAGTGTGTAATATGTTCTGTCCATCGGCAATTTTTCTGGTCTTGGAAAGTACAGTCTCTTTGCCCTGGAGGAACACTGGTCTGCCCAACTAATGTATTAAGGACTAAGCTTTTAAAATATCATAGAAAGGTTTGGATTGGAAACCATCTTCAAAGACTATCTAGTTTAGCCTCTCTGACATGGACAGGGATCTCTTTCACTAGATCAGGCTGCTCATGTTGGCTTGTACTTGCTATGGAGATCTTGATGACTGTAATACATAAAGTATGCGTACAGATGCCTTCCTCTGACCAGAATAAGAAAGAAAAAAGCTGTATCAATTAGCAGATAAATGAAATATTATTAGCAGTATTGGCTACTCCTCTTGTTTTAGTCTGTACTTTGGACACAAATACTCTCTAAATTTTACCAAAGCCCCTAGGGGTGAAGAGAGAAATTTCCTCTCTTCTATCAATTAAAAGACAACCAGTTGTCCATAGTGATTGGAGTCGTAACTAAGTCAGGCAGTTTTGTGGACAGCCTGGATATACAGATGGCCCTGGCATATGATTATGAAAGTGATGTAAATCATTTCTCATTGAATCGTAGCATCCCAAGCTGTTGCCATTTAATTGTTCAGTTTATACAAAAGTAAATGCCAGTAGAAAAATTTTAACTACTGGCATGACTGTTCTGTGAGGTGCTGGTTATCAGCTGCAGATTGTTTCAACAATTAACTTCTGTCCCAGAATGTCACATACTGTTTTGTCACCTCATTTGACATGTTTCTGTCAGTCTTGGTGTCTTCACATTTTTTTTTGTTTTCTATTATTCTCTTTTATCTCTCTGACCCAAAGCCAACAACATGTTTTAACTACGTGCTTCATTCTGAAATAATGTTTGTTTTAAATAAGCTGGGCCTCTGTGCTTTCCTAGAATGGCAGGTCAAAACACCTATATACCTGACACATTTAGGCAGGTTTGAAATTTGTATTTGTCTACAAGCTAGGAATCATACTATAAAGTAGGAGAAAAAAAAATATTAGCAATATCTTATTACCATAGCGAAGGCAAGGTAAATAGGTTTATTTGTGCAGACATGTTACGACTTCATGTTTTATACTATGAATTAAAAAAACTTATCTTTTCCAGCAAACATATGTTTATATGCTTATCTCCCATTCTTCTGGCTGTGCTTTCTCTCTTAGAGTACGATATTCATTTCAAATTGGGAAGAAGGTCCTATATTTCCTGTGTGTTTGTACCATGCATATTCTACATATTATAGCTCTAATCATAATCTAGCTACACTATATATTCTGTCTTTGTATTCAGTAACACAGAAGAATGCATTAGCTTAACTGTAAGACACACAATTGGATTATAAGGAATACGCTGGCTAACATGTCTTTAGTGTGCAGCAAACATAAAAGTATATGATGCAATTAATTAGGAACATATTGGAAATATCTTTGTGACTGCTGGATGTAAATGGCAATGAAAATGGCTCCTTGGTCAAGCATCTTAATGGCAAATGTTGCAATGGGGAAAGTATTAAATACTCTGACAAGTATGCTTATTGAGTCTGGTAGTGCTAGAATAATGCTTCAGATGCATTTAAAAGACACAGTGCTTGTTTAGTCTACCAAAGCAAAAGCTGAGAGGAATTATGATCCCTATCTATAGAAAGTCAAAAGGAGTAAAGAGCTGTTTAAGCTTTTTAAACACTGACAGAATACATGGATAAAACTATGGCTGGGAGTAAATGTGGAACATCTCTAAATATTAGAGCACTGAAATTCTGAGGACTGTCTCATAGTCCAACTACATCGAAAATGGAGCTTGACGTTTATGAAAGGGATTATGTGATGTAACTGTTATATTAAATCTGTGATGCTGAAGAAATCTATATTCTGATAACTTCTTGTGTTGACAATAGTGAGAAAACATACCTTGTGATTCTCATTCGATTGCATATTTCCTCTTAAAACACAAGACCCTAGTGTGAAGAAAAATAAGTAAAGAAACAGAGTTAAAATTAAGAATAAAACTTCCTTCTCCACAAGAAATCCAGATTGGAATGTTGAACAATGCCGCCAGTAGTAACAGAGTTCTGGCTGCAAAACAGTCAATTTATTGACTCATTAACAGTTCATAAAATTTAGCGCATTCCTCTGTTTCTCGTTACCATTAAACATATGCTCTGAATTTACAATGGGATCCACAGTACAATTCCATAAATATTAAAAATAGTTTTGTGATCATTACAATGAATGTGTTTCAAACCACAGTGGAATTCTGTTCTTAAAGAAAAGAATTGCAAACTGTGTCAGAGAAGTTCATGTGATTCATGACCTTTTGAACTCACTGAAACAACTCAGCATGCAACCCACTGAAAGCCTTCAAGGTTTTTTTTTTCCAGAATCTAAAAGTGATTTCTAATCATGAACATTAAATTCTAGAGATGTCCATCATACATACTGTATGTTGGTCACCATAGTGTATCACAAATGGAATTAGTGAAAGGGCATTCCCAAGATACTGATAAAACAATGTGATGATTATGGAACTTTTCAGTACAAAATTGAGTTAACACATAAACTTCATTTTACTTAGTATTAAACTAAGTCTGGTATAGCTGTTCCTGCCAGACTCTTATAATTTTACTCGTGTTGAAAAGTGGTATTTACTTTGAGTAAGAAAATTAGAATTTGACACTCAAGTTTTGAAAGTCTTTCATAAGTATATATTGACAAAGGACTTAATTAACGTGCTGAACTCATTCCTGTGATATTTCTGTTCTTTATATATACATATACACATAAAATTCCAGTGAAATGTATGAAAATAGCTCAACAGTTAGCATAAGAAGCAGATATATTCCATAATCAGAGTTTTTACTTTCTCTGTTTAGCAGAAATGTGGTATGGAGACTTGATCACAGAAGAAGAGAATCTCCTTCTTCCCTACTTGTTGTGAACTTGTCTTGTTCAACTATATGACTCCCTTTTGCAACTTTCTTTGGCTGGTAGGGTCTTCAACAGTTTTTAAAATAGCATCACATGTAGCTAACAGTAGACTCCTACGTACAAAAATGAGTTATTTCCTCAGTTGGAAGTGTTTATTTTAGCTGTCTAGTTTTGGTTAAAAAGGCAGAAAGTCATACTTTTTATATGCAGACATGAAACAAAATTAACAAACCAATTGCCCTGCAATAGTAATGAACATATACTTTCATAGAAATTAAGCAGATTTTTTTCCCCTGCAAGGCATAAAATAGATTATCATTTTTATGTGTCAAATTGGATTGTTCAGTGGACAATTAGCTACAAATACCTGCATTCATAGAACACAGTGCATGTAATACAGGGAATGAGATCCTACATTACTGACTGCATATGATATGAGGCAGTACAATTTTTGCTGCTGTTCAGTAAGTAGTTTTATATGATAGAGCATATTTATTGCTACTTTAAAAAGTCCACATAAGACATACAAATAACAAAACTATCACCAAAAAGGCTACAAAAACGAATGTATTTTTTTCCGGCCTGGAGTAAAATGGGAGTTGGCAGTGTACACATGTGTATTCCATTTTGTCCTTAAGTAACTCCATTCAGCTAGCTATTCTATAGGCTTGGAATAACTGAAAGCATATGCAAGAAATGAAAGAGGCAAGATCACCATGACTGAGATTTATTTCATAGCACACTTGCCGCTTTCTCTAAGAGTTTTCATGGTATAAAGCCTACTAAATACGAGATTGCACATATTTGCGATGCAGACAAATATATTATAAGCAGCTGTTGCATCTAATTAACACTTCCTGTGTGAAATGGAATAACAGCATCCAAATTCTCTTTCAACCAACAAGAAATTTCCATAAACTGAAAGAAACAAAGCCCAGGTAACATTGCCTAGTCTAACCTCTAATGAAACTGATGGAATATGTCTTTCAATAATCCCTGCAGCAAATTTCTGTGATTTTTTTAATCTGATCTGATGAGATGTCTCACAGAAGAACATTCAATTCAATTCTCAGTTCTACACAATGGACAATAACCTACATTGTTGGGTAACAGCTGAATGTTTGACTCTAACTTTTTAACAGATGCAGTAGAAGCATATCACAATTTTTCTTCAGCTCCTGTTTACAAAAATTGGAATCATAGAATAGGAGGGGTTGGGAGGGACCTCTGGAGATTACCTAGTCCAACCCCCCTGCCAGAAAAGTTTCACCTAGGGCAGATCACACAGGAATGTGTCCAGAAGGGTTCAGAAAGCCTCCAGAGATGGAGACTCCACAACCTCTCTGGGCAGCCTACTCCAGTGCTCTGTCACCCTCACATCAACCCGATGTTGAGGTGGAACTTCCCGTGTTCCAGTTTGTTCCCATTGTGCCTTGTCCTACCACTGGGCACCACTGAAAAAAGACTGGCTTCATCCTCTTGACACCCATCGTTCAGGTATTCATAAACATTGATAAGATCCCCACTCAGTCTTCTCTTCTGCAGGCTAAACAGACTCAGATCTCTCAACCTTTCCTCATAAGAGAGATGCTCCAGTCCCTTAATCATCCTCGTAACCCTTAGTTGGAGTCTCTCCAGTAGTTCCCTGTCTCCCTTGAGCTGGGGAGCCCAGAACTGGACACAGTACTCCAGACGTGGCCTCACTAGAGCGGAGTAGAGGGGAAGAACCTTCATTGATCTGATGGTCACTTTCTTCTTAATGCACCCCAGGATATTGTTGGCCTTCTTGGCCACAAGGGCATGTTGCTGGCTCATGGTTAACTTGCTGTCCAGCAGGACTCCAAGGTCCTTCTACATTGAGCTCCTCTCTAGTAGGTCAACCCCTAACCATGAATACTGAATGAAATGATTACTGATCTTTACTTTTTTGTTAAAATCTTTATACTGAAGTTTTCTAAATTATTCTCTGAAGACCTCTTGTCTTAACTTCAAAATATCTGGCAGGTGTCCTCTAAATCCTTCCTCATTAGGAAAGCAGAAACTAAAGCAATGCAGTACTCTGCTGTCTGACAGCAGATGAAACTGTTCTGTCACCCTTGATTCTGTATCTTTACAGGTACCCATGATCTTTATCAGTGGTCAGGCAACTAATGTGTGATTCTTAGACTGCATATTAAAAAAAAAAAAAACACCCAAACCTCTGTAATTTCCTATCTCTACAGTGCTTTGATTCGTCAGTTTAACTGATTAAGTGTAAGAATTCATCACATAGACCAATATGGCATTATATGAGGTATTATGTTATTAGGTGATACATAATTAAGTATTATATAGCTAGATAAAGGGAGAATGGTCTAACACATAATTAGACACATTAAACCATTTAAAATTATTTCATTTATAGTGTTTAGATCTGCTTGATTACAGGATTGTAGGACTGAGAATATGGCTTTGACTAAGACTTGAAATTATTAGACCTATTAGCATACCTGACAGCACTTTGGTGGTGAAATAAATCTAATTAAAATCTAATAATTTTAATTAAATCTAAATGAAAATCTAATAATTGGCATTCATCCCAGGAAGTTCAATAAAAGTGGGGGTGTTCAAAAATGGAGGTGCAGAGTACGTCTTGGCAATGCTGTTGCTACTGGTCAACAACAGGCAGTCTTACACACTAGGTATGTAATAGTGCCTAACAAATTAAGTCAAGGGTATTTGCAAGATCCTTCAAATATATTGCCACATACTAGCAATAGCTCCTCTTCTAAAAGTTTTTTACAAAGGACAGATTGTAGTAATGAACAATTGCATGAATCCTTGCCTTGGTATCGTATAACAAATAATTACTCAGTATATGGTAGTACTGTTATGTTCATTCAAACATACTGCCTGAAAAGCTACTGAGCTTGTAGCTGACATCTCATTCGTTTTCCTCCCACTTTGCTTTCACATCTCAGCTTGCAGCTTCCAGCCTTACATAGGCACTGTCTGGTGTTAACCATATGTAGTGTTCTTACTCAGAAACTACAGTGCTTTTACTTGGAAAAACTGTACTGAGTTTTGAGATGAAACCTCTTTAAAAAACTAGAAATCAGCTTAATTAATGTCTTTGCTTTGACTTTTTTTTTTTTTTTTAATATATGTATGCTGTCCAAAAAAAAAAAAAAAAAAAAAAAGGAAATACATCCTTTCTGTGTTTTAGATTAATTCCATCCCTGGTACAACCAAGAGTATCTGAACAGTCTATACCTAGTACTGGTTTCTAAATAAATAAAATTTCTTATTATGCATCATATGTAAACTGCTTTAACTTGTTATAGCACATTTATCAGCTTTATATTATACACTAGTGCCATTCATAGCAGCAGTATTAAAGTGTCAGCCTTTAATGGAATATATCTATAAACACATAGGTGAAAAAACAACAATACAAAAAGTTGCTAAGATCACATACTCAAAACTGGCGTATAATTGTAGTTTCTATTATCTCAACAGATGTCTAGGACTAACTTATCTAAATTTCTCTTTTTCACCTCTAGGTCAATAGTTAGTCATATGCCAGGCCAGTTCTGGAGATTCATTACAAAAGCATGACTGATCCACAGATATCATCTGTTGCGGCAAGAGATTGTTCTGCAGCCAGGAATTGCTAGTGTTCAGGGGCACACTCTCTGCTCCCATACCAGTGGGTAAACCTGAAATAGGAGGTTTTATAGTACTTCTTAAAATATGCCTGTAAAGTAATCCAAACAAATGCAAGAACACAGACCACTACTATTTGCTGATGTGTATTCCACATCATTTTTCAAAGGGTCAACAAATCTCTTATCTCACATAATAGGGTACATGCATAGCCAACAAAGAATTACCTCTTACTTATACAATAATGGGCTTATTTTTAGTTCCTATGCAGTGAAGGATTGGCACACTTGTTCAAGCAGCATAAACTCTTATGCTTAAATTCCCTTTATGCAGGAATATGATCTCAGATGTCTTTATTTTCTTGTTTTTGTGATTTGTGCAGTGAAAAGGACTGCCTGTTCACTCAGCTTGCAAGACTTGTAAGGAAATACGTTCTGTCAGTCAAGAGCTGGAAAAATGCTCTGTGGGAGAGGGTCAGTTTGATCAAGAGAATTAGGGATGAGAAAGGGGAGAAAACTTACCTGGACATACTTTATAAGCAAGTACACCCTTTGATGGGTGTTTCGTATCTTACAGTTCCTGCCCTTAAAATAAATGAAGACTAGCTTTCAAATATTATGCTGATTAACCCTCTGGTTTATATAAAGCAGTTTCTCAAGTAAATACAACATTTTAGAAATTAGTCCTTTAGGAAGGTTTAACGTGAAAGTACTTTCAGACAGATAAAGTAACACAAGACCCTACAGAGAGAGGAGCTGGGAAGGCAAGGCAAGGCAAAGGGTGGGTGTTCACTGGCTATCAAGCATTTCTCTTGAATCTCAGCAGAAGAGTTTCAGGTCATTCAGATAAACTACAAGAACACTGGCAAAGCTGCTACCTGTTTCCTCATACCTCAAGCACCCTACTTTGGAGCTCAATATTATTACGTATGTAAAAACC
>NW_008615767.1:4095-15873 GCF_000691845.1 Merops nubicus | reverse complement strand
TGTTTCACTATTAGTGAAATATATGTTCAATGTTTTTTCTCTTCTACCAAGAAATCACTGTTATCTAAAATTGATTGGTCAGGTGCGCTTGAGGGAACCTACAAGTTGCTAAAAGTTCCCTCAAGCATAGCTTGTATTTCTAAGCACAGTTCTTACCCATTCACTTAATGTTGATATTGCGAGAAAAAGAAGAATTAATAGAAGGACTAACTGCACTAGCAAGTAGAACTGGGACTAGAGCAGTGGGAGATGAGAACAGTACACACAACAGATTGAGTACCAAACAGGTAAAACACAATCAGTGATTGTTCAAGTTGCCCATCTCTCTCTCTCATAATTGCATCAACTGTACATTAAACAGATCACAGAGCTAGGTAAAATTAATTCCTTCTTCAAAATGTGCTCTGCCAAAACTCATCTATTCTTGAAATCATCCACAGGCAATAAAAGCTGTTTGATTTTCTACTGTGCACATATGCTTTTCTGTGAATTTATATTTTTAATATAAAAATCGATCATCATGTGAACATATATACTTGCCATTTTATTTTTGAAACTAAATTCTCCCTATCCTATCACCAACTTTTATGCTGAACCCAGAAGAATGGATGGCCTATAATTCATCCACAGTTTATTTGATTTTAATACTTTTTAGTGGTTGTTATTACTGTGACTTTCTCAAACTCAGAAATTTTGAAAAGTGCCAGTTATAAAATTAAAACACAATACAAAAATCTTGTTACATACTTCCAGACCTGGGAGAGTTTTGAAAAGGCATAGGACAGCAAAAAAATTTAGAAACTCTTAATGTTTGTATGTTAGAGAAAATGTGGACATTATTCACCTTCATTGCACTTACTGAAAAATATGGAAGTCTTAGGAAAAAACAGGTTTTCTGGAAAAAAAAAAAAAAGTTCTTCCCCAAAATATTCAGTTAAAGAAAAGCCTTATGCAAGCTAAACTAGGAGGAGGAAAAAAAAAAAAAAAAAAAAAAGAACCAAAATACCACCACCAAAAATCCCTCAACAAAACAAGGGAAAAGAATTGCTTAATCCATTGTTCATGGTGCATAGACACAAAAGTGGGATAAAGATGGAGTGAAGCTGAAATTGCTGCTTCCAAAGGCTTTACCAGCTTTGACTGGTTTGAAGCATGAGTGACAGCTCTACAGGGCAGCTTTGGCTAGCAAGTCTCAACTATCTTCCTTCCCTTTCCCTTTACTGCTACTTTCCTTGGCCCTCTGCAAGCCTGCTTAATTCACTGATATCCCTGATAATTACTCAACTACAAAGAAACAAAAGTTGTCTTTTTTTTCCCCCTCTAATTTTAATGAGTTAGATTTGTGAAGTGAAGGGGGAGAAACAAGGCTGCAGCTAGAAGGAAGGGAAGAAACGATGAGGAGTTAAGTGGTGTGATGGGGAAGAGAAGGCAGCTAGGCTTCCCTATTTAGCAACAAGATGTTTTGTCAGCTCTGCATGCTGTAGATGGTAGGCTCAAGGTGGCTAAGGTTATGGGACTTAAGCTGAGGTAAGAGCTTCCCATCACTGAAAGGAGATAAGCCTTCCTTGCTCACATTATCACCTCCTCTCCCTTCCGTTAGCTGTTGGGATTTAGTGGATTTGTAAAGAATTGGTTCATATTGCTAAACTGGAAAAAAAATAATCCATATTAAAAATATGTGCCTTGGAGCTAGGGAAGTAAAGCCATGGTCTGCATGGCCGGGATCGTATTCAGGGAAGACAAAGGACTGGGAAAGAGGAGGGGGATCCTTCAAGTGCCATTGTGGTAAGAAGTTGAATCAGCTCAATCATAATATGTAACATCACCCTCAAAGTGACAATGTATTCTAAATAAATACAGAAAACATCAGATTCTTAGTTGAATAGCCCTGAGTATGCAACCATTGCATTGGGCTTTAACATATATATATTCTTTTACATATTTTTAATAAAACAAGTTATTCATATAGCAATGAACAGTTCAGTGTTATTCTGTTTCAAAATGCAAACCAGGACACTTTCATGAAAAACCTTTTTAGACATATAACAGATACGCACAAGGATTTAAAAAATAATTTCAATATGTATTCATGCTACTCTCAGCAGTTCGTAACTGAGCAAGTAAAGGACGGTTTATGTATATTTCCTAAAATGAAGGATTTTTTCCCCCAGCATTTTAGTCTTTAAAATGAGTTTATCATGAAGCACAAGATAAATGTCATTAGCATTCACTTGCAACAAAGAAGTGACTTAGTTGTTGTCTACATTCATTTAATTTATCACTCCAAGCAGAGACTGCGCCACACTGATTCCTAGTAGACACAGAGCAATTTCCACATACTAAGGAAGTGTTTTGCCCTGAAGAAATAATGTTTGGCTATTTATTTTATGTGGATCTTTAGAGTGGCAATACTCATACAGAAAAAGAAAACTCCTTCTGGGGTGACAGAGTAACAGCTTGCCGTGAAGAACATTCCTTTACAGTCTCTTAACTCCAGTTATAGAATGGGGAAGGGTGAGTGTCCAGAGGCTCTGAGAACTATCCTGAAACAGGAACTAATTATCCCACATCTAAAATGAAATATAATAATTTTAAAACAGTATCTGGGATAAACAAAGGATTCTACTACATTATGTTAGACCAACAATCCTTTGGAACAACATCTGCGACTTCTTATATATTTGTTGTATATTAGGGGTTATTTTTTAGATAATGTGGAATGCTTTTTTTGCAGAGTTCTCAGAAAAGACAGAGTGAAGAACAAGCAGTAGAAGAAAAGTATTAGGTGCACCTCTAATTAAATCTATCAATAACACCATAGCTTTCTTAAAAATATCATGTTCACTGCTAATTTATTTACTCTGTATGAGCTAGGTGTCAGACATTCTCAGACAGCTAAAGATAGAGAGAAAAGCTTTGAGGTTGTTCAAAATACACAAATAGAACATTACTTTTGCTTTCAATGGGAATTAGGCATTTTAATTCTACTGCATTTTTATCACGCTAGATTTTTTTTAAAATTGGTCATAAGAGTATACAAGCAAGATGAATGAGTTTTTTAAGTACACCACAGGAAAGATTAGCTATGGCTTGTGCATTTTTTTTTCTTCCAGTTAAGCTGATCATGAAGAGTCTGAGGAAATAACTATTAAAAGAAATGAATCAGGAAATCAAAAATCAATTTACAAGGTGCAATTATTATTTTACCATATTCATGTGGTTTTTAGTTTAGTTATGGTTAATTCTATTTTGGTGATGTTTTTAAATACAAAATACATGGACATGTGCTGCCATACATACAAACATACAGAAAGTGAAGGATAACAATGTCAGTAAAAGAGTGTAACTAATTTCTAATATAGGGACTTCAGTATGTTTGTCTCAAATTTAGAAGATGCACACATGGAAGATAATAATGTATTAGAGATTACATCTCTGTTGCTTGTGAGTGATATATTAACAGTACACTTCATTTTCATTCACAGTCTCCTTGGAACATCTCAAAGGTTTCTGTAGGATCATGCAATATTAAAGTTTTCCTTCTATCCATGAATCAAAGCCAGACTATGCAAATCTTGTTTTTCAGTCCATCCCACAGTCAGAGGATAATATATGTGTGAAATAAGACCCATTTTTAACTTTATATTTCATGGTGAGGTGTTATTGAGAACAAAGCACACTTAAGTTAGAGGGCAATATCCAAACCTTTGAATCTAAAGTCAGAATTTTCCCATAACTTTTACCTCTTGTTAGTACACTAATTCACAGATTTATCTCACATATTATGCTAGGCTAGAAATTTTCAACTAGATTTTACTTTTCCTTCAAAGGTATGATTTGTTATCAAATTCAATTACACTGTTGGTGGAAAAAGTTAAGATTTGTGTTAAAAACTTACTCACTTCCAAGATGACTATGTTTGAATTCATATTCCAGTCAGTGTTTTGGCTTTATCACTGCTTTCAGTGAGACACAACAAAAGGTTGTGTAAAAGGAGATACATCCCTCATGAAAGGAGATGTATCTCCTTTTATATGAAACAGAAGTTACCACAGTCTTGAGATACACTTCAGAGTGAGTTTTTACATAGTATCATGTGGCTGTTAATGCTATCTGCAGACTGCTTTTATATTTTATTTTTTAACATGCAATGAGTGCTTTGCTTTATACAGACTATCCTAGCCAAGACTTATTTTGTTTAATTCTCTAGAGGGAGTTACTAATTGTTAAGAACAAGATGAGTCATACCCAATGGTGCTAGATTTTATATCTGTTATCAATAAAAAGTTTACTTCCTTTAGTCACCTTATAAAACTATATAGATCTCAAGTCAGCAGTATTCACCTTGAGCAGATCAGGGAGGAAAATTAGAAATCAGTCTGTGAGGTAGATGTGCCTCTTCAAGAGCAAAATTGGAAATTTATCTCCTAGTAGGTAGATGTCCCATTTGGATTCTTGCTTTCTTTTGTTTAGTCTTTGAAATTATGTATCCTTTCTGGAAAGTAAAAAGGAAGGAGTTAAATGGAACCTGAAATAAGCTTATATGAAAACAAGAAATGACTCTATTGTAGTGGAATTAATCAAACATGGTGATAAGATAGATATATCTAATTTCAGAAGCTACAGAAAGAATATCTTATCACAATTGTTTCAGTGACCTCACTTTTTAAATTTTAGAGGAAATGCCTTCAGTATGCAAACTTGCATTGACTAAAAGGAGCCAAAATAAGTAGACAGAACATTATTGAGCTTGCCAATGGATTTTTTTTTAACAGAACTTTTTCTTTATAGTCTTTGCCTCTTATAAAAACAAACTACCAGTTAGAGGAATACTATGGACCCACATAAACCACGTATGGCTATGAGACTCAGTTCAGATACCTGTTCAGAAGAGAAATGGCAGAACCGTGTCCAAACACTTGGACAAAAAAAATTCAAACATAAATGTGCATGCTTGTATAAATAAAAATGGCATCATAGCTCTTTTTATATGTAATATTCAAGGTAACAAGTTTTGACAAGAATAGAATTACAGTAGGATGTTTTATCTTAAAGTCACTTAGTCTCAACTAACCATATGGTTAACCTCCAAAGCAGTACAGTGATTCAGCTGAACTCAACAGAGAAAGAGAAAGAAAAAACAAATCAGTTGACATAGGAACAACAATATGTTGTTGTGGCAGTGAGATTTAATTACTATTTATATTCCAATTTCAACTTCTGTATAATTAGAAGAAAAACAGTGACATTAGTGATATACAAGTAGTCTTTAAAGAGACTTGAGAATAATATTTCCTGAGGTACTGAGGAAACAATAGGAAAAAAAAAAAACAAAATGGTTTTACTGTCTGCTGCTGTACCCTAGGACTAGATTTTAGTGTAGAGATCTGATGTTCTCATAAAATATTTGCTAAAATCCATATTCTTTTCTTGCAGTATTGCAAATACAAAAGAACAACATGGGGACAATAGTTCTTTCGCATAACTTACAGTTTGTGACTTTTTACTTTAGGGGACGGCAATAAAGCAGGTATATGTTTTAGTTCAATCCTTCCTGACTTCTTCAAAGATTATATGCATTTTTTTTTTCCTGTGAAAATAACAAAAAAAAAGAAGCATTGAGTAGTTTCTTTTCTGAAATACCTGCTAATTTAACTTTGTGTTTCTACTTTTCCCTTAGAACTCCCTTTCTACTCTTGTTTATGGCAGTTCTTATTCATTATAACTTTATTCACTGCCTTCTGGCCTTTCTCCATCAGTATTTCAGAACACATGATGCAGCTTCTGGCCAAGCCTAGCCATGCTGCCTGATGAGTCCTGTGGTAATTCCTATTAACAGCAGGTTTCTTACTACTGACAGAGTTGTAATTACACTTTTTACTTGGTCTGAAGGAAGAGTACTTAGCACTTCATACTCCCTTTAAACAGCCTTTAATTTATTTTCTATATCTCCAGATCAAAGACTGCATGATGGAAGTTTTCATATGCTGCCAGGGTAAAAATAGATAGGTACCTGTTAAGAACATTCAAAAGAAACTAATTGCTAGGAACTTAATTCACACTGACTTGCAACACTAACAAGGCTTCCATACAGATGCTCTCAGCACTGTGAAGTACCTCTAAATAATTTTGATAAACCTGATTGTGGAGAAGTATTTTTCTGCAAAATTGTTTTGCTTTTACATTGAACCAAATTTGGTAGGTATTTTTTATATATAAAAATAGTACAGACCAAATGGGAGATAGTATACAGTGTGACCAACCTGAATGTCTACAGTTAAAGTTCATGATTCTGTAATATTGGCAGGCATAAATTAACAGAGATTATGAATTGACTAAAAAATAGGTAATTACCAAAGCTGTTGCACATAGCTCTCTACTCTTTTGCCTAAATAGCTTAGAATGTATGAGACAACCAAAATATCATCAGAGTTGAGATGTCAAACATATAGTAATGCCTCTCAAAGAAAAGAAACATAATTACATTTTTATCGATAAAGATTGCTCTTTAAACATTTGGAATTAAAAATAGAAAATCTCCTACTGTAAGTGCCTGAAGTTCATATGACAGCAATCCTACTGTTCAGCTTAATGAGCCTGTCAGTCCAGAATATTAAGAAGCTTGATTTAAGCATCTTAAATATGATGTAGAGCTAAAATGTTAATGGGAAGCAAGAGTTTTGAAAATGTAATAAGAGACACTTTTCCTATATAAAAAATATTCTATCATCTTCTATTTGCCTAGATTGCAAAATGTGGTTATTAATTATTATACATTTGATTTGTAGGGACTAAAAGAATTCAAATCCAAAAATTTCCATTTTATTTCAAAATGTTTCAAGATGTCCTTATAAGAATCCGGAGCTTCTTCACATTTACTTCATATCACTCAGCCCTCATTTTCTTTTTTTTTTTTCTCATCTTGACACTTTTTTAAGGAATACTACCCTCAATTGTTTGATCCACCATTGTGATTTGACTTAGCAGTCTTCTCATTAAGTCATTGCTTACAAATCCAGGATTTAACCGTTCAGATACCCTAACCTCCCTGTGCTTGTATAATCCCCCTTGCTTCTATAATCTTATTTCTGGCAGAAGACAGACATCTCTGCATGTATCAGGCATCCGCCTCCAGAGTCACTGCTCCCTTCTTTTTTGTTGTGTTGGTGTTAGAGAAGGCTGCATCAGTTTTTCTACATATTGCCTGTCAAAGACATGACTTAGGCAACTGTAAGCTTGTGTGCAGGGACCAGAAAAGCACTTTTTTGCAAATATGCTGGTCACTGGTATGTTCAGGCAGCTACAAGATCTTAGGAGTATAATCTTTGGTATTTTTATATTAAGTAATGTAAAGGTAGACACTGTGAACTGTTGATGGCTAAAACCAAAACTTCTTGACTCAGGTGTTATATGTTTCATTTGAGCAATGTTATATTTGAGCAATTTATAGCTATTTGAAGATGAACAAATTCAGACTTGTTCTAACTGAGCATATGTTGAATCACTAATCAACTTCCAGGTCATATAACAGGAAAATTAAATTGATTTATGGGAGTGAAAAAAAGGAAGGAAAAAAAAAAAAAATTGTACTCAGATTTCCATGTCAGGATTGCTGTAATTAAGTGATCAGCACTATACTATGTCCCTACAAAACCACTAAAGAACAGAGGTGGATGACAATAAAGTATATTTAAGCCAATTTTCTTCAAAATGTAGACCACTTGAAAGGATCTCTGTGACTCCCAGAGGAAAAATTTCCCAAGTGGCCTGCTGCATTATTTCCATGATTTGAATCAGTTGTACTGTTTCTTCCAAAGATACTAGAAAAGACTTATAGTGCCTTCTTGTTACGTAAGGATACGAGTCCTGTAAACGCTCTTGGGAATTTCTCAAGTAAATTCCATCTGAATTTACATGAGAAATCCTCTTATATTTTTCAGAATGGACTATTGTTTCTTTTTAAAGATTAACAAAATAATTTATGCCACTTGTACATCTATAGTCATTACTGCAGTATTTTTCATCTCAAGGGTATTCACCCTTTTTTTACTTAAAAATTATCTTGTAGCTTTACTCCATATATTGGATCATTTACTTTAAACATGACATTTTAATAGACATGCCACTTACAGATTAAAAAGCTAATATGTATTCTTTTTTCTTTAAAAGTTAATTTTTTATGTAACTTTTTGCCAGAATCATGGAAGATACATTTCCTTCAGAAAATCTTTCAGCAGGTAATGTGGCAGTGAGATTTAATTCCTATTTATATTACACAAGTCCATAGATACACAGTCCTGGTTATAGGATCTCACTGGGGTAGATGCTGTTGAAACCAAATTCTTTCTTCATTCTCAAGATAAGTACCTTCTGGGCCACGGCAGTGCAAAATACCCTATTCTTCTCAAGGTTGCCCTAGAAGTCTGAACTGTTGCTGATTGTCTGGGTAAGATAAGCTTACAATGTGTTTCTCTCGTCTATAAAAAGCTGACTCTAAAATAATTTAAGCTGGGAATCAAGTAATAACTTCTGGTGACAATCAGCATGAGAAAGATTTGAACTGATGACATAGATTGAAACATGCTTAATTCCACCATCAGCTACAATATTGCAAGCTGTATAATGAAAAAAAAAAAAAAAAAAAAAATCTGTTGTGTGGGTAGTGTGCTTTAAATGTGAAAGAGTCTTCCTAGCTGTGGCAGTAAGCAGCTTTGAGGTAATTGCTATTTTGTGTTTCAGTTTGGGGACAGACGTTGAAATGAGTCATTGGCTTCTGTTTCTGTGTTCTAAGATGGCCTCTTTGCTTGTACAGTTTTATTGGTTTTAAAGGGCTGGTGTACTGGCACAGCTGTTCCCTGTATAATAGGATATACAGCATAGAGCAAAAACATTCCCACATATTTTCCTGGTAAAAGTTTGGTGATTTTGTATATATTTTAAGCAATTAAATCCTACAATAGCTTATATTCAAAAAACAATAGTTCTTCTAGTGATTATACAGGATACTTGGTGTTTACAGTCTTATTTGTAATTTTTATTAAATGCATACTTTTAAAGGAAAACTCCTGCTCTGAGTTTTCAGTTCTTCCTCTTTTACGTTTCTTTCCAATTTACTTTTGAAATTTAAGTTAGTCTTGACCACTATTTTTAGTTTGCCATGTATGGGAGAGGTATTAGCCCAAATTCTGC
Source organism: Merops nubicus (assembly GCF_000691845.1). Classification (NCBI taxonomy): domain Eukaryota; kingdom Metazoa; phylum Chordata; class Aves; order Coraciiformes; family Meropidae; genus Merops; species Merops nubicus. Next base: position 6,684 of record NW_008615767.1, on the reverse strand, counting down.
TCTGGGAATGCTCTGTACTTCAGTTGTATTTAACAGGATCACATTTAAAAAAATAAGTCATATATTCATATAAAAATTTAGATAGAAAACTAAATTACATCAGCAGTAAAAAATCATATGACTGAAACATCAATTCTAATTTACAAGCATTTCTTGAGACAATGCAAAATGTAATTCTATTGCTGAAGTGAGGCAAAGCTGTTCTGGGACAAAACTAATATAGAAGTCTGACAAATATTGTTAATAATCCACTGATACATATAACTGATGAGAACAGTGTTGACAGCACCATATTGCAAAAAAGAATCATAGCCTGATGGGAACATTACAACCCACTGGTAAAAACATGCAAGAGCCTCTAATGCTGTTAGGGTTGCCACCACAGTGATGGACCAGATTCTCAGGAGTTAACATCTTCATAAATCAGAAGCTCTGTGCAACCACAACAGGTCCTTGGTTTGACTTATGTATGACTACAGTTGAGGATTGTAGTACAGCAGAAATCATGCTAAGCAAAAACCTATCCATGCCATTGACACTTTGGAGGCCAGAGATAACAAAGGGAACTCAGCACTAAGTCTGGTTTCTTCTTCTACAAAACAGTAACTATAAAATCTGGGTAAATTCGAAAGACAGAAGAACAATATTGTATGTGTCTAGTAGAATTTTCAAGTGAATTGACTTGTTAATCACATAATAAATCTTGTTGCCTATATTATGAAATTAAACACTTCCTATTGTAAAGAATGTTTGCCCACCCACAAATGGTTATCTACATAATGGACATTTACATATGGATCTTGTATGACTTTCTGCACCATTAACAACTTATGTATATATTTAGTTTCATATTTCCGTTTTAAGAGCTACAATTAGTGTAAATACTGTTGACTAATGTAGTTGGCTGTCAATACGCACTTATGGAAAATGTGACATATGTCATTTAACAAGAGAGCATAACGTAGTATTTATAATATAAATATGTAGGAATGTGGTGTCCAGCTTAAGACTTGTTTGTATATCGTTGTGTACAGTTATAAATGTTGTGTCGCCTTATAGCTTGAGATTTTCTGATCCTTGGAAGTTAGGGTGCAATCACTACACTTACTTATCTTCGTAAGAACCAGTCTGCTTGCACTATGAGGAAACAAATTTTTCTGGTGAGAATTTTACCTTCGCCTGTCTCATGTAGGCAGAGTAAGATTTTTCCTCTTCTAGTTCTTCATTTTAAATGCCTTTTTTTTTTTTTTTTTTTTTTTTTTTTTTTTTTTTTTTTTCCTGAATGGTACAATGTCTACCTTATGCCCTCTGGAAACCTAAACTGTCTTCTGAAATTAAGCTTAATGTGTCACCTTACGAAATTATTTTATTTTTTGTAAGTAAATTAGGGCTGAAGGCATTTTTTTTTTTTTTTCATTTTAAATAGTAATTAATATCTGGATAGAGGACTATATTATCAAAGAAATAAGCAAAATTACTCTTGGAGACATATTATTTGTAGTTGATAGAATATGTCTTTGATGTCCTTATTTATGTAGATTAGCACTTTATTCCATAATTAGTGCCTTACTTTTTAAGTAATGGACTTTTCCATCATTAGACAAAGAGCTTAGTAACTTCCGCAGAGTCCTGGATATAGGAGAAGGAAGAGAAGTTCCTTATGTAGCAGACAGGAACAGTGACAACCCTTACAAATGGGAGCTCTACAGACATACCAGTATGATGAAAATATTAGTGTATAAGAGGAAATTACTGTCTTGAAGGCATCTAGGTAGATATAGTCTGTGGAAGGTCTGGAAAGGATGCAGTATAACCTCCTGCAGATAATAAGTCCATGCTGTAGTATACAATGTGGAGGCAGCCACAAGCTTGATGTGTAACTTAACACATTAGAACAGCTATTAATTTTAGATGCTGCAGTTGCAAATGGAAGTGATCCCAATCACAAGAGAGCAAGGAATGCTCTTCTGTTCCTATAATATTCACTCTTCAGTCTACGTGGGAGTCATTCAGCAAAAGCTGCTAGTATTGCAACAGGAGTGGCTTAAATTTGAGGAAAATCCAGCAGTTCTTTTATTTATAGCTTGTGTGTGCAGTTTTATGTAATTTTATAACAGAAGTGAGTATTTAAGACCTTAGTACGTAATTCTTTCCTACGAACACTTGGTATTAGGTGGCAAAGTACACTTATATGCTCAGAACTTTGCCAGTATTGCCAATTATAGAGTCATGGACTCTTAGAAAAGCACTCATCAGAAAAGATCTCTGCAGATCATCTAGTCCAACACCAAGCAGCTTCAACTTCAATGTCAAGGGCATTGTCATACTAATATTGTAGTGACAGCGATACCACATCCCCCTTGGGCACCTGTTTGATGGCCCTCATGGTAAAAAAAATGTTTCCTGATACCTAACTAGAACCCTCCCACACTGCGACTGGTGTCTGTTGCCCTCTGTCCCATCCCAGTGCACCTCTGAAGAGTACTGTTCTACCTGCTCTGTGCAAGCCTATACAAACAGATGGTACAGATGCTGTTGCTTTTTACAATACCAGCTCCAAAGCATAGTGTGCTGCCATCTTTTACTCAG
>NW_008615767.1:460-4078 GCF_000691845.1 Merops nubicus | reverse complement strand
GGAAAACACAGACCTGTGCTTCACACAGCAGTAACTTACCAATCCTTTTGTGAATGCCACAACTAGAAGCTTCCTTTCACCTTCATATCTCTGCCCCAGGAAGAAGAAATTTGACCCTGGTTTTATGTATAATCCATTTCCAAATTATTTTTTAACCAAGAATTATTTCTCTGCTTTCTTAAATTCTTGACTAAGCTTCAAAATTTTAATGATACTGTATCTTTTTTTTTTTTTTTTATGGGTAGTAAAAGTGCATCTATAGAAGAAATGGAAAGTAGGGTCTACAAAATCTTTACATGGTAACATTATATCTATCATATAAATATTTGTGCTTATTGCCTACTCTGAATCTCAGTTAAAAATAAAAGAAGCAAGTAGAAGTTATTTTAGTTGAGGCTGTTTTAAAAAAATTGTCAAGAAACTGTACCATCTTTCTGTTACCAGTTTTTGCACATTTAATGAGTTGTGGATGCAGAACCTAAATTGAGCATATGATGAATATAAAAAAAAACTTGCAATAATTTAATTTACCAAATATTTATCTTACCAAAAATGTAGATCATTCTTATAACTGTGATAAGCACGGTAGCTGTGCTAGTAATTAAAAATGCTGCAGACATACTAACACAGCCTAGCAATATACAGATATTTCAAATTAGGGTTCTTAGTGTTGCCTGATTGGTATTTTCATAGGAACACTCTTAAGTCAGCTGCCACAACTTAGGTATTTTAGATGTTGAACCAGAAGATGATCCTCTGTGCTTCAAGGAAGAGACACCTCTGTGGCAGAGGAAGAAATGTTTCTGGCACCTTTTTTTTTTTTTTTTTCCCCTTTTATTTGTAATATATTTATCCACAAGAGTGGTTCCAGGAAATTAAATTAGTCAAAATAGTGGGAGTCAGGGACAGCATAGAAACTAACTTACAAGGGCTTTTGCAAGAGAGATCTAGCCACATTGATTACGCTGTTTCTAGTAACATGCCTTCTTTTTCTGAACTGACTTCCCAATTTACCTCTCAGTGTCCAGTCTTCTAGTGGAAGACCCTATTGATTTGAATAGGAATAACCATGCTTCAGCATTTATAGGGATTAAACCATGTAAGTTCTCTTCTCTCACCGTGTCTTTAATAGTCATAGTCAGATGACATCAGAACTTGATGACTTGGAACAGAATAGCACAGAGCAAGACAAGAGTACGTTCTCGGGGAAAGTCTATGCTCACCATGGCATTTTCTTTTTCCCCTTTTTGTGTTTCTGAGGCTATATAACATTACGTGCTCTGAATTATCCTCTGGACCTGCCTTTTGCTCTCCTCCAGAGTTTAGAAACCAGCCTTCTAACTTCAATACCTCAGTTAGTTGCCTACATTTAAATTGTATGCCCATCTGCCCTGGGCCCAGGCAGGGTGGGGTACACTTTCAGAAGTGGCTGCAGCTGGGGTGCACAACTAAACCAGCCAATGGGGTGTTCGGTCCTGGACTGACCTCATGCCTTCTGTATTAGGGGAGGGGCGGAGCAGTATCTCTTAGCTTGTGGCCAGAGCAGGAGAGATGCTGCGTCTTGGGTAAGAGGTTTATTATCACTTGTTTTATGTTATTTCACTGGTGTTACTGTTGTCTCCTCTCTCTCTCTGTTGCTGTATTAAACTGCCTTTAGCTGAGCCCACAGGCTTTTTGTTTTCTCTTCCTCCCAATTCTCTTCCCTTGACATGTGGCAGAGGAGGAGCTGGGGGGGGAGCAGCAGGCAGTGACTGCTGGGGTTTTGCTCCAGGCTAAACCATGACACACCACTTGTGTGTTTCTGGATATTAATAAAAGACCTGTAGTCACTTTCAGCAATTCTCGGGATGAGTAGCTCTAATATCCAGAAAAAAATCAACATGATCCATCTCAAGTCAGCCTCTCCTATTTGAGATGATAACAAAAGCCTTTTATGGTAACCAGGAAATAGAGTGCATTATATATATTTGGACCAACAGAAATGGTAATGTCAGCTTAGGAGAAAAATTCTGTGAAAGGTAGAGCTTACCTGAAAAAGAGGGCTAGTCTTAGAACACTTGTACTTTAAACACTGAATCTGATCTTTCATGTACCCAATATATATTTTAATGCAGATAAATAAGTCTAAAGATCAAAGATAAATATCAGACTGGGGAAGCAATGAAACCTTTACTTGTACCACTGACATACATCTGATCTCACTGCTATTTTACCAGATTAGTCCTGCTTCATTTGATGACTGACCTTAGCATGAATCAGAGTGACCTTACGGTGCCATTTCGGTGTTCTGAAGTCCCACCTCAAGAATACTCTTTGAACTGAAGCTTTATGTGCACTGATACTGACATGTCTTTTCCTCATCCTGCTCACACAAGTATTTCAGCAGGTGGCATATTGGTCATAGCCAAACAAAGAGTAGGCACATTCAGTTCCTCTGTATAGACTTTGCTGTTCAAGCAAAGAACATCCGTCTTGTTGGCCATTTTCATAGGTTAGTGAAAGGCTGGAGTGACAAGCACACTGTTTTTTATTCTAGTATCTGGACTGCATCTTGTAATGGAAGCCGACACTGTTCCAAGCAACGATTGCTCATAGGCCAGTGGCTGATTTGTGACATGTCCTGGGCTTCTACATCACTACACATGTGAACTACTATGATGCTCCAGCAGATCTCTAAATGGCCTTTCATGATGGGCTTTTTCTGACCTGTTTGTATACTAGCCAAACTTAGCCAAGTTTTCTGAATTTGGGTAAACAGTAGAAATACAAAAGCCAGTTTCCCATTTTGGAGCACTGTTAACTCTTCTCAAAGACAAAAAATCACTGCAACACAGATGGGCAACATTTATGCTTGGAAATGCTTGATAAAATTTGGCTGAAGCTTTTCAGTTTTTCAAAGCATCTAATAGTTGAAAAGCAGTATTCTGTGGAAGTGAGTGAATAAAACAGTAGCAGCTATAATGAATAACCCGTTGATTTCACTGGGAATGTTTATATGAGTCATTATACCCTTTTACAGGTATCTCTGTACCTAAGAGTTTTGAAGATGGTATATGTCTACAGAGTTTTCTAGTCTAACACCATTATCAAATACATCTTAAATTTATTTCAGCAGCTGAAAAAGAACTACACAGTGTATAGGTATTTTCAATGTTAAAATTTGTAATAAGCCAGCATTTTCACTAACACTGTGTCCTTGAAACGTCCACTAAAATGTGAAATATTTAGTATTTCATGTCTTGTTATACATGTTGCCATCAAGTAGGTGATTTTATGATTTTCTCTTTTTGCCAATTCACAAGCACACTGACAAAGACTACCATTTTGATCACCTTACTCTAATTAGCCTTAATTATAGCCTTCTTCACAAGGTAGTCTTTAGATATAGCCATATATATATTTATCTGCAGGGCATGTTGTGAGCATAGGAGGACAGTGTTCCCTGATTTGTATAAAGAGGCTTTGGAGTTGTCATCTGGCTTTGTATGAAATAGCAATAAACCTAGACAAAAAAACCTACAAACACCTCTCACTGTTATGTTGGGTGATGGCAAAGTATCTGTTCACTAATTAAAAAGAAGAATCAAGTAAGAAATAACTTGCAGACCATTTATTTAT
>NW_008615767.1:0-429 GCF_000691845.1 Merops nubicus | reverse complement strand
AGGGAAGGTACATTTTGCAGAAATACAGTTCTGATTCTTTATGTGAAGGACTTATTAAATGCATAAATTTTTAGCATATACAAAACAAACAAAAGGCAAGAAAGAGACTTGATGAGAGAAAAATAATTAGGACTAGTTGGTTAACACCTGAGAGGGTGAGTCCTTTCTAGTTAAACACCCCTGCTAACCCTAGTGCATCAAAGCATGGCTCCCACGTTTTTATTCTCCAGTTAATTTTTATCTAGCTTTACCGTGTTAAACGACCCTCAAGTTCGATGCCCCTCTCAAAATTAGACGTACAAGCTACCGACGCATCCCAGCGGGTTTCTTTGGGAGCGCCACGTATATCACGATTTGTTTCGGGTTCTCCGGTGGGGACAAAGACACATCGTCAACCGGAACAACTCGGCGGGCTTCGGCAGCCCCGGA
>NW_008615766.1:0-1161 GCF_000691845.1 Merops nubicus | reverse complement strand
AGGGAAGGGCAGGGGCCCGGCAGTACCGGGGAGAAGGGCGCGTCCTCCGGTGTTGCACCCGCCCTACCTAATCGCCCCGTCTCCGGGACCTCTGCTTTCAGGGGTCTTCCGCATTGCCTCCCGCCCTGTGCAGTCGTTAGCACCTGGGAAGTTCATTTTGTCTCTGACAGATGCTCTGGGCCTTTATAACTGTTTATTGTACGGTGAGAAGATAACACCTTGGTGGTGAGCCGGGTCGGGGGGACCCGACGGACCCCAAATCTCCTCACGATGAAGTATTTTGCCATAGTTTCCGTACTCCCTATTGCTTTTTCACTATCTCATCGAGGAGAAAGGCAGGAATGAGGCACTCGAGAAATAGACGACGTGAGTGCTCTGCAAGAGGAAGCTTGAATCCCACAGCACGGAGGTAGCCTGTGTAAACGGGGGAGCCTGGCAGAACAAGAAAGAAGGAAAGGAAAGGGAAAGGAAAGGGAAAGGGAAAGGGAAAGGGAAAGGAAAGGAAAGGAAAGGAAAGGAAAGGAAAGGAAAGGAAAGGAAAGGAAAGGAAAGGAAAGGAAAGGAAAGGAAAGGAAAGGAAAGGAAAGGAAAGGAAAGGAAAGGAAAGGAAAGGAAAGGAAAGGAAAGGAAAGGAAAGGAAAGGAAAGGAAAGGAAAGGAAAGGAAAGGAAAGGAAAGGAAAGGAAAGGAAAGGAAAGGAAAGGAAAGGAAAGGAAAGGAAAGGAAAGGAAAGGAAAGGAAAGGAAAGGAAAGGAAAGGAAAGGAAAGGAAAGGAAAGGAAAGGAAAGGAAAGGAAAGGAAAGGAAAGGAAAGGAAAGGAAAGGAAAGGAAGAAAAACCTCGTCACTCGTTGTCCCCTTCCCCCACCACACATACCAAAATATCACCTGGTGCCCCTTCCCACACCAGACTTCCTGCAAGATTTGCTTTGTCAACATTTAAATCCACCGAAAGATTTCTGTCTGCCCAGATTAAAAATACCGGACTGTCCAGCGGCCCGGGGCATGGCCGTGTCCTCTGCGCGACTGGGCGAGGCCAGACCACGGCCCTGTGCCCACTCCCACCGTCCCGCATGCATGTTCACAGCCTATTCCCGCTTCCCCAGACCTGGGTGCCTTTTTACCCGTCCCACTTCAAATTAATCTTTTCTTTTCTTTTCTTTT
>NW_008615765.1:35797-41646 GCF_000691845.1 Merops nubicus | reverse complement strand
GCAGATCCTCCCAGAAGCTCTGCTAAGGCAGGTGGAGGAGAGGGAGGTGCCTTCTTTGATGGAGTGGCTACATCAAGGGACAAGTGAAGAGCTATGTATATTGTCTGTCTTGATGACTTCAAAGCCTTTGACATGGTCCCCCTAGCATTGTTCTCACTAAGCTAGGGAGGTACAGATTTGATGGGTGGGCTGTTCAGTGGGTGAGGAGTTGGTTGGATGGTTGCATGCAGAGGGTAGCGGTCAATGGCTGAATGTCCAGATGGAGATCAGTGACAAGTGTTGTCCCTTGGGGGGGTCAGTACTAGGACCAGTGTTGTTTAATTATCTTCATCAATGACATAGACAGTGGATTTCACTTCTAAGAAGACTGCTCCATTGAAAGAAGAAAGAAAAGTAGAGCAAATTATAATACTACTGTTGTTATGTATCTTAATGGAACAAAATTAGATTGAATTTCATGTTGCAAGTTGTTGCTCTTCTCTTCATGTACTGCTCAGACAGGTGGACTCCAAATGCAGTTTGCTTCCCTAAGCACTAACATAAGAACAACAATAAATAATAATCTTTAAATCCCAGCTGCGAGGCTGTAGCGTCGGTCAGTGTGTTGGCGTGGTCAATGTCTCAGTCATGCCAAGCTGTCTTTGCTTCTCTGCCTTCTCCATTCTTTCCAGTCTCCAGGGGTCTGGTGCTCATTCAGAGCTGGCACTGCAAAATGCACGTTGCCTTCAGAACCTGTGCCAGCTTCTGAGGGCCAGATTATATTTGCTCCTGTTGAGTTAATTGGCTAACCAGTCTTCCTTTCTTTAGTGTCTATGATTCTTCTGGTAACTATGTTAAGTGTCTAAAAATGAATTCTTGTTGTACTTGAATATTTACTCTGAAAAGACAAAAGCTACAAAAATTCTGAAATTCTTTCCTGATTTTCTGCATCCTATTACGTCACATGTGTCTAATCATATACCCATGCTAATCTATGTCAGTGTTATATACTCAGAGATGTGTATCATCTTACACTTTATTATCCTTTAGCTGAGTATCTTTTCTTTTAGCAATTAGACTACTTGCAAGAAAAAATGGGTAAGGAGTTACCTAAACTAATATTTGCATGTGCTGCTTGCAGAGGAGAGCCAAGGACTATCCATTTAATTGCTCTGGCAGTGTCATTTTACTGAGAATGGATATGACCAACAAGCTTTTTTTAGATTACTTGATTTTAAATAAGCAAATAATAAAATGTTAATTTTTATTCCGTGTCATTTAAAGTGGGAGTAATTCTATGTGTCAACTAAATGAAGTGTTGCTCTGTCAAATGAAATGTTTATTTTCATGTATGCTGAGTAGCTGGAGTCTGGATTCTCACCTGTGTGAAAGTGTACTGGTTTAACTGTTGTCTTTTTCTAGCATGGTGTCTTGGTGCTGTGGAGGGTGGACCTGCGAGGCAGAGTGCAGGGTCCTGCCCTGCTGAAGCAGGAGTATGGAAAAGGTCTCTCTCGCTGTGTCTTTCGACCACCCCCTCCTGGCGAGTAAGTGTTGTGCCCTGTCAGAGCACTGGGACACCAGGGCTTGCTCCTTAGAAAGAAAACCCCACTCACAGTCAAACCTCTTTTTAAATATAAATGAAAATAAAAAAGTTCTTCTCCTAACTGTCTTTTTAGCCAAGTTCTTCTCCCACTCTAGTAACTGGCTACTGGATCAGATCAACAGGAACATACCTTCTCCCTTTTGTTCATACCTTTCTTCTGTTGCTGTTGACTCTTCTTCCTTTAGTTCTTCTAATGAGTGGTGTCGCTGACTGTGAAGTGCAGAAAGCACACTGAAAACACAACTATCCATGAAATTATTAGCAAGAACAGTTAAATTAAAAGTCAATTCTTAAACATTATTATTTCTTGCCTCTCCAGGCAAGAAACAGGAAGCAGCTGTAGCAGTAAAAAAAAATATTAAAAAATTCCTTGTCTGTGCCACTTCTGTTTCACATCTTTGCAAAAAAATTTATGCTTATGGAAAAAAAGGTGAAACAATGGTAATGGAAAGAAGTATTAAATCTTGCTCTGTATCTTCTTGTGTTTGTCCTTTTCCCAGTCATTGTATGAAATACCTTTACTCCCTCTTTACGGTATACTTTATTAACTACTTATCTGTTCTTGGAGATGGAAAGTACTCTGTTATGTAAGGAACTGGAAATTAAGCCCCTCTGTTTTCAGGGACTTCGCACAGCTGGCAAAAGCAGCTGTCAGTGGTGATCAGAAGGCCTTGGATATGTTCAACTGGAAGAAAGTTGAAACGGGAGCACCTCTGAAAATGAGACTCCAGGAAGGACCCTCCTTCTTTATCACTTTGGCAGATGGTAAGAGCAAAGCTACTTTGTCAGTCTGCTGGAAATTTGTTTCCTTAATGCCTCAAAACAGCTCAGTGTACAACAGTCCTGTTTTTGTATACCCAACATCTAGAGTGTATCCTATATCCATCATATTCATATATCCAACAGAACAGACCATTCACAGGAATTGAACAATGTTTGGTAAGAAGAAATTAATAAAATTTTTAAAATCGTAGCATCTTCAGGGTGAGTCCTCTCCAAAGTGACACAAGAGGTGTTGGATTAGTCAGAAGTGAGTGTAAGGAATGTCATCTCTAACAGCTCAGTGTAAATAACATTAGAAATTGGCAGCATTTTGTGCAAAGCTTCAAAATAATGCATGGGTTGTGGTTTTTTTTTCTAGAAATAGGCAAATGCTGCTAGATCATACCTTTTAAAGTAAATTATTTATTTACTTTTCCTTTTTTCTCATGCTTTGAAATGTTTCTTCAGTCTAAGGAGGCAAAAACAATCTGAGTATCTGTTTGGGTTTTTTTTGTTTGTTTTTTGTTTTCTTCCTGATACCATTTCTTCCCTACCATTTGTCTTTTTCTCTCTGTTTTATTGTTCTGGGTACTAGTTTGCTCTGAGCTCGTTCTCTTCCTACCCTAGTTGTTATGATGCCTTCTATCTCTCTGACCACCTAACTCTGGCTGGAGCCAGAATGTGTGTGGTAAGTACTATAAGGAGTATGTTTCTGGTAGGTGATTCAAGTTTGTAATCCTTGTGTTTCAAGTGTTAAATATGCCAAAAAACATTTAAGTTATGTTAATTCTGCAGCTCAATTACTGTTTGATTCCATGTTTACATTATCAAGAATGAGACCCATCATTTACACCAATATAGCTCCTGTGTTGTTGCAGGAGTGGCATTGTCCAGCTGTATGTGTGTTTTGCAGAACAGTGGGCTGTACCTTCATTTTACTTAGGAATTACAAACCTCTTTACTAGATATGAGCCATTTAAATGGAAAAGTACAGAGCACTAAAATGTACCAGGAGAGAATCCTTGAGTAGCTGTGCCTGCTGGGTCCTGCCTTTGGAAGCAGCTGTTGTGGTGGCACACAGCTCCATCTAGGGACAGATTCTGTGCCCTGCGACTGGCTCTTCCACACCGTGTTCCTTGGGCCTCCTGGTCAAACTTGTCCAGTTTCAGTCAGATGAGTGACTGTTTCTTTTGAGCAGCCTCACCGCCTGGGTTGATTTGGCCATTTATCTTTTGGGCTCAGTTCTTAGTCTAGTTAGTGATCTGTCATAACTTCAGAATCAGTTAATGTTTTCATAAGGTTTAAGTGTGACCTGTAAATTTCCTCTGAAGTGTGGATTCTCAGCACAAACTTGTTTCATAAAAATGAATAAAAACTGCCCCAACTTTTGTTGCATGCTTTTAAATATCATAAATATCTCAAAAGAGCTAAAGACAATAGAGCATCTTTTAAAGCAAAACTAAATAAACAATTAAGCTCCTCAAAAGAGCACAGAACAAAATGAAAAAACCTCACAAGTTTCCAGTATTTGTTAGTCTAAACATTTTCTGATGCTTCCACAACACTGATTATTGCAGTGAAACAATAAATACAATTCAAGTGAGATGTTACGTGAGATGCTTATGTGAAGAGAGGTTACTTGAACTGATAACAGGTTTTGGAGGTTGTTTTGCAACCGTGAGCACAGAGTCCTTCTGATTACTGAGCTTTTGGTATTGGCACTGGTATTAGGACATAACCTGAACAGTGGATTCATCCTGATATTTTTACTGACCACAGCCTTGTTTGTCTTAATTGCGGACATTTTAGGTAACGAGTAATAATCTTCTTTTAGTCATATCCTAAACAGCATCCACTTTCTGCTGCTTTTTGTCTTCTGAATCTCAGCATATTTTGCTCTACTCAACTCAGGTTTGTTAACTGTTGAGATTAGTTTCTTGTGTGGTACAGTGGCAAAACTTTTGTAGAATTTACTCAGAAAGCCATAACCACTTCCTTAACTGACTGAGTAGCTTCAAAATGGTGGTTACCATTACCTGTGTGACACTTTTTATGGTAATAACCTTCCTCAAGTTGGCAAGATTAATTTAATTTATGAATCAGTTTCAGATGGCAAATAAAATCGAGGAACTATCCATTTCTTGTAAGAGATCCCTTAAAACTGGGATTCAGTAGATAATCGATTCCTGCAGACTATTACTACAGTAAACAGATATCTGTGGGATAGAAAAAGCTACACTGGAGAGCTCTCCCATCAGTCTCTGGTATCAATACAGACTGGGTGATGAAGGGATTGAGAGGAGCCCTGTGGAGAAGGAACTGGGGATACTGGTGGATGAAAAGCTGGATGTATAAGCCAGCAATGTGTGCCTGCAGCCCAGAAAGCCAACTGTATCCTGGGCTGCCCCCCCAGCAGCGTGGGCACAGGGCAGGGAGGGGATCCTGCCCCTCTGCCAGCTCTGGGAGACCCCCCTGCAGTGCTGGGGCAGCTCTGGAGTCCTCAGCACAGCAGAGCCAGGGACCTGCTGGAGCGGGGCCAGAGGAGCCCCAGCAATGCCCCGAGGGGGGAACCCCTCTGCTGGGAGCCCAGCAGGAGAGAGTTGGGCTGGGGCAGCCACAGAGGAGAAGGCTCCAGGGAGACCTTGTTGCAGCCTCTCAGTACTTAAAGGAGGCCTGTAAGAAAGATGGAGGGGGACTTCTTCTCTGTTACTGGTAGAACAAGGGGTTATGGTTTTAAACCAGCAGAGCATGGATCTGAATTAGATATAACAAAGAATTATTTTTTTTAAATAAAATTGGAACGTAGAGGATAATATATTTGGAAGAGTTTTGGAAATTAAAACATTGTTTTTGATTAGATACATTGTATTGCCTCTTTGGTAGAACATTTTAGCATGGATCCTTAATTTTCACCCGTACACATTTTTGTTTTCTGGTTCAGCTTTTTGGGAAAAATATTCATTCATTTCCTAGGGATTTTTGATTTGCTCTGGTTTGAAATGCCATGCTTATATGATATGATTTGCTAAGAAATGATGTATGTGTTGTGGCATGAGATCTGCCAGGTTTCAATGTCTTCATTTGTTTGGGTGGTTTCTGTAATACCATTTGCACAGGGTAGACCTGTACAGGATTTATACAGTATTGGTGTTTAACAAAATTATATTGTATTTTAAAATGTTGGTAGGTGCTACAGCTGCCAAGTTATATGTTATGTTGTCAGAGTTTTTAGAAAGACACTATCCCGTCCGCATGTGAAATTAATGCTGAAAATCTGTATTGTGTGTGTGTGGTGGAGTGTTTCTAAACCATGAAGAACTTCATAGTTTTCTTTAATCTAGACTCTGCTATAAATTGTACCAGTTCTTAGCTGCCTTTTTCACAAATTGTTATTAATACTGAAGGTTTCAGAAGCCATCATGCATGCACACATATGAAGAAAGTTTGCTTGTAGTTCAAAATTGTTTAAATGATGCCACGTAAATTATTCCCCTCTGGATTTCCT
>NW_008615765.1:25029-35766 GCF_000691845.1 Merops nubicus | reverse complement strand
GAAAGAGTGAGTAAGTTTTGGTTTATTGCTCTTGTCACAGCTACCATAGTCTGTATCCTGAGACAAATAGGAATACCAAAGAATTGTGGTTATTTTTACCCTTTCAGCACCTGAGGAATGTTTTATTAAGGTAGAAAGCAGCAACTTCGATTTTTGTAGCTAAAAACTGTTAACTAAAAACTATACTTTGCTTCTATGTACTACAGGTTCTGTGCATTATGTGAATGAGAAAGGAAAGACAAGGCATATATTGTCGACAGACAGTCCGGTCCAAAAGCTTCTGTTCATGGAGAAAAGAGATGTTTTAGTTGTAATAACAGAGAACCTGCAGTTGTCCTTGCATGCAGTTACTCTTGAGGGAGAGGCAGAAGAGAGCATGAAGGTAAGAGTCAGACTACAGGGTAAAGGTTCAATGTTTAATCTTTTAGATATTTGTTAGGGCTTTTTGGTTATCCCTTTTTTGGTTACACATGAATCAGCTCTCTGTTTTGTTTCTCAGATAACACCTTAGTGAGTAAATGTATACTCATTTAAAAGTGGAATAGAGTGGTGTGTTGCTGAACTTGGAAAGGTGATTTTCATCTTGCCTTCTTGTTTTTTCTTAATATCCCTCACTTTGAACCTATGTTAATCCTTTTACACTTCACTTGTCTTAGTGAATTAGATAAGAATTCAAAATTCCAGTATAGTCAAGCATCTGATAAAATGTCTTGTGGATAAATAGTTTATAATCTCTGTCTTTGGTTTTATTGTCATCAGTCACTCGGAGCTGGCTTGTCTTTTGGAACAGTAGGAGCAATACCTCCTCTTAGTGACACTGTCTTTGCAAATCTGAAAGATGGTCTAATTCTCACGTTGTGAAAATGTTCTTCAAGGCTGCAAGGGTTAGGAAGCTTTTAAGAACTAACAACCCACAAGTCACAGAATCACAGATAATAATGTAGTGACCCAAAAATTATTGTGTAGGGACAAAAGCCAAACTGACCTCATCCAGGATTTATAATCACATTGGCTAAAATAAAATACTGTTCTGTTGGAGAATACTGCTTGGAGGGATGGAACTCAAACCTTCACCTTTCTAAGATTTTTTTTCTTTTTATGTAAGAGTGAAAAAGTCTGGGAACTTGTGTATTACAGGAATGTCCACTTCTTATTACTTATTACTTATTTATGACTACAAGTAAGATTTGGTATTCCACACTTTAAAGCAATCTTTATCAAGTTTAAGAGAAGATCTAGTACAAGAGAAAAAACTGCTCCCTACGTACTTAATTAACACACTGCAAGTTTTCTCTTATGCAATTTATGCATCATATCCTTGATGCCTATCACTGAGAGAATCTACTGGTCTGTCTGAACTGACAGACAGGTCTAGTTATTCTTATATGTTAACTTCTCAGCCAGACTAAGCAATTCACATGCTTACTGTCTTTCAGTGTGTTCCTCCTACCTTCAGAAAGTTTGTTTATTTACTTATGGTTAACAGGTGAAGCTGAGTGGGAAGATAGGTCATTCTGCAGACATCATTTTAATAGACCACAGCCTTGTTGTAACAGCACTAGGCGAGACGGTCCTCAGGTAAGAATCCTGTTTTAACACTGCTCTGGCTGCCCATGAGAAGTGCCAGCTAAAGGTTTGTGGTCTGCAGTGCAGTGAATATTTTACAGAACTTTTTTTTTTTTTTAAAACCAATAATGAAAAAAACTCCCAATATTTTCTAATGTTGTTTGTCAAAATAAATAGAGAAATGAAATGAAATATCTGTTTCTTTGAGGACAGAAATGAATTCTACACATCTTTCTTTGTTTCTATGTATGTCTATTTTGTTTTGTCAGTCACAAACCTTTTCTTTCTGAGTGCTGTTATCGATTTCTTCTGAAAGTATATCTATTTGGGTTTTTTGTGTGAAAAAGATAACCACTTTGCTGTTCTTTCCACTGTTATTGTCTGACTCTTAGGATAGTCACAGCATCAGCAACAGGAAAGAAAGTGCTTTTCTTTCAGGGCATTTCTGTGTTACTGTAATATAAGACAAGTATTTAATTTCCTAATTCTTTAAACCAAGTATGTCACTTTGCCATGCTACTATGATACCATGTTCTGTAGCTTTTATAATTTTGCATCTTTTTAAAAAAGGTATTCAGTGTTTTTTTTTCCCATGTCTTTATTTTGACTTATTCTACCTGTTTCCTCTAACTTTTTCTGGGGGGAGGATGCTCCATTAACATCAGTAATTCACTTTCCTGAGCCTCTATCTGCTAGTAGCAAAATCATCTACTCATTTTGAGAGAATGTGATAAAGACCAAGTATCAGGAAGGAATATGTTTGATGACAGTGTTAGTTTTAGAAAATACATCTAGAATCCAAAGGACTACCTGGTTAATCAGGGAAAAATCTTAAAATAGAGGATGAAGCACAAGTAGGAAGGAGGAAAATTGCAACTAGAGCTCTTTTTTTTTTTTCTTTCTGTAAAGCTGGGTTTGATTCTGACTCGTTTCTTCATAGGAGAATATCACCAAACATATTGTAGAGTAAAAAGTCAAAGGAAAAGGAAGGTGGTTAAGAAATTCACATTCCAGAGGCAGCTGTTGGCAATTTAATTTTAAAAAATTAATAATCTGGGCATTATAGAAATAGCAAATTAATGCCATGTACAGCATCCTATTGACTGTGTTTAGAAGACACCTGGAAGGAAAAGCATTGTTAACACTCTTGTTTTGTGTGCCTTAGGTTCTGGGATTTGGACCGAGATGAGAACTATGTGCTCTGCCCAGATGTGCAATTTGGCTTTGAGAGAGGAGAATGTATTAACTGTGTTTCTTACTGCAGTGCTAAAGGTGAGAAATAACATGGCAGCTGTGATCTCTGGATTCTAAACCTTGTCAAACTTCAGCCTTCAGTGCCCTGTAGTCATTTCAGTATATATGTCTTGTTACTGAGGGTTTCGGTAACAGCATGTGGTGCAGAAGTGTTTTAGTTCAGATCAGGAGTGTGCTTTTGAAGGTACACTGAGATAATTTGACACTCACCTCACTTTGTCTCATCATGGAGCTGTCTCCTGGCACACAAGCTGGATTCTCTCTGATGACACTAAACTGGTACAAGTACTCCTGGAATACACCTAAGGCACTCCAACATGTTATGGTCTACAAGCCCACACTAGAGCTAAAGCAAAGTAGAACTCATCAAACACGTATAGTGTGGACATCAGGTCCTTAAAACTGATGTTTTCTACAGAGCTACTTCTGTTCATCACCTTCTTTGCCAGTGTAGGCATACCCAGAGTCTGCTAGGATGGTTTTCAGTGGTGACTTGCCCATGGTGACTACAAAACTAGGTATTAAAAAATAAATGGTTAAAATGAAATAATTTTCTGATACATTTAAAAGGTAACTTCATCTGGTACCCTACTAAATGAGCCTTCTCCCATTTGTTTCACATGAAACTGCTCCCATTGTTTCTCCAGAAAGTTTCTTCACTTCAGGACTTTGATGCTGATTTGCAGGCAGGCAAAGAAATGGATGCTGCTAGATGAAGGCTTCCAATACCTTAGAACCAGAGCTAGGCTGCCTGCTACTTACGTGTTTGTTTTTCTGAAGTTTAAGATATGAAGTGCCTAAAGGGTTTGTGAATGGCAGGTCTCTTAGCAGCTGGCACCAACAAAGGGAGGATAGCTATGTGGAGGAAAGCAGCAGGATCCGACCAGAGCGTGAGGGCTTTGGAGGGCAAAGAGAAGTGGAAGCTCCAAGCACCTACAGAACTTGAAGGAAATGTGACTCAGATAAAGGTAAGGCAGAAAGAGGCTTCTTGCAAGTTAGTAGGACTTCACAAATGTTAGATGAATAGAACATCTTTGTGAAACATTTATGTGGTTACTGTCACACGGATACGTGCAGCAGTAGAAGCTGTTCCTCCTTCAGAAGGAGGAGAAGCCATCAGGATCGAGGAACGACTGAAAGTGAAATGGGCAGAAATATTATGTATTTGTAAGTATTACAGGCGAGGCTGGAATGCTCAGCAAGGTAATACACTGAAATGCCAATACATCTCTGTCTGGGACAATTAGCAGTTATGGCATCCTTAAACCCAAACATCTCTCTATTATTTATGTCATTGACAAACTCTTTGGATTCAGCACCCAGAAGTATTTTCAGGAAAAGATGGAATGTCAGAAATGTCACATTGACATCAATTTATTAAAATAGCAAGCCAGAAAATCTGACTAAATGCATGATTTTGTTTCTAGATAATTTTCTTCTTTTTGGTCACTTTCTCAGTGTGAAGATTGCTCTTACTGGTAGTTGCAAAAATAAGAGGATGCATTTACAGCCAAATATTCTTTGGTGAGAAGTCATGCCATCTAGAAAGGGATGCTATATTTTCATACACAAAATGGTGTTTTCAGCTACTTTTTTAGTCAGAAAATGTTTTTTTCTTTATTAGATAATATTTTCATGTGTGACAGTGGCAGACTAGATGTGGATGATGAGTTTTCTCACAAATTTTCAAAACCAATGCTATAAAACATTTCTACTGCTATTTACAGTATTTTTAATACTGAAAGTTATGACAATGCTATTATAAATTTTTTTTTAACCCATTGTCTGTTACGTGCCAGGTTTCAGCATTTTTATTTATTTGAAATACTTTGATTTGTCACAGTAAGCTCCAGCACTGTCATTCTGTACCTATTAGCATTTTGACATATACAAAAGAGAAATGCTGCATGTTATAATCATAAATTTAAGAAGTTTCACATTAACAGCTTCTCTGACCACCACCGTTCTTTTAAAAGGCAGAGCCTGTGCTTTTAGGTTCTTCAGCACTTGTTTTGTTTATATGTTATACCCTATTGTTTTTTCAAATTTTTTTTTTAGCATTCCTGTTACAACTTAGATTATTCTATTGCTGTGCTTCATGTCAGAACAATATCTGTAATGTTTTTGAAGGAGTGCAAATCAAACATACATCCTTTCAAGAAAAAGTAATCTTACACTTTGTTTTATTCTGTTTTCACATAAGAATTTAAAATACTTAAAAAACAATGGCATTTGCTTGCTCTGGGTTGGCATATAGTGAGGGTCTGGGTCAGAGTCCTACTTAGAACATTAAAACGTATGTACTAGTAAAGTGGAGAACCCAGATCTTTTGTGAAGATGTTTCTGTAACAAAAGGTCCAGGACAAAGGAAGTAGTGTGTGACATTAGCATATCATGCATCTGCTAACACGGTGAAGGAAGGGAAGAGACAGAGGTGTTTGTGTCAGCTTGACCATTCAAGCATGTTCCAGATAACAGGATGTGGAGTGCTGTCCAGAAATAGCACCTCGCGCCCAGTGGTTGTTAGTGTAAACAAAAGCACTGCCAAATGATTGTCAACAATTACTGGGGTTTACCTCATGGTATAAAGTTGTCTTTAATTATGGAAAGTCTAGATTATTTTTTATTGTAATCCCTGCTTCCAAAAAATGTTTTGTAAAAGTTTTTAAGAGTTGCTGCATGTGAAATCCTTTGGTAATTCCTATTAAAGCATTTCCCCATGGTGCCATGCAAACCCCAGAGCAGAAAGCCGTGTACCCTGGTGAGATCAAAGGGCAGCAGGGTCTTCATCTGACTTCTTACCAACCTCTTATGGTGGCTTCAAAAGCAAGGGGATTGGGGAATGCACTCTGGCTCGTCTGTTGTGCATAATAGTATCTAGTTAGTTGTAACTAAGCACCATTAAAAAGAAAACCCAAATCAAACAGTGCAAAATAGCTTTATTTCATAGACTGTGCTCTTGAATAAAATGAAATTATTTCCAAACACAACTTTTAAATTAATGTTGTTGGAAAGGTATAGCCACAGATATATCAGTATGTCAGGAAATTAATATGAAGCTTCAAATAACTTTGAGGGAAGAAGAGACCTGAGCAACTTGGAATGTCCCTAGGGTTTCTGGAGCTTACCCCTGGGCAGGAGGGTGGGTGCAGTGCGTGGGGTTCCTCACTGCCGGCAGGGCTCCCGGCTGTCCTCTGCAGCCAGAGCTCCCCGTGTTGGCAGCAGCACAAGAGTGATGTGTGTGACCCTGCTTCTCCTTGGCAGTTACTGTAGGGACTTCCACGTGGTTGTGATTGGACTTTTGACTTGGTTTATTCCTTCCCCCATTACCGGAATCCAGTGTGACTTACTCCTTCCTCTGCTGTGAGTGAATATATTGATCTGTTTGCTCCCCCTGTTCTCCATCGTGTCAGATCTTTTCTGTATTCATTTGAATTGGATAGTAAAGTCTGTTTTCTGCTGATGACCATGTCCTTTATGCTGGACCACACAACTGGCAAAACAGGGTGTTGGTCAACAGTCCACTGAATATGAGCCAGCAGGTGCCCAGGTGGCCAAGAAGGGCAACAGTATCCTGGCATGTATTAGAGACAGTGTGGCCAGCAGGACTAGGACATTTGTCCCCCCATACTCAGCACTGAGGAGGCCATACCTCAAATACTGTGTTCAGTTTTAGGTCCCTCACTGCAAGGAGTACATTGAGAGGCTGGGGCATGTCCAAAGAAGGGCAACAAAGCTGGGGAAGAGTCAAGAACACAAGCCTTGTGAGGAGAGGCTGAGGGACCTGGGGGTGTTTAGCCTGGTGCAGAGGAGGCTCAGGAGAGACCTCACTCTCAACAACTCCCTGACAGGAGGTTGGAGCCAGGTGGGTGCTCGTCTCTCCTCCCAAGGAACAAGTGGCAAGACAAGAGGAAATGGCCTCAAGGCGTGCCAGGTTAGGTTGGATATGAGGAGAAATTTCTTCACTGAAAGGATTGTCAAGCCCTGGAAGAGGCTGCCCAGGGCAGCGGTGGGGTCACCATCCCTGGAGGGGTTTAAAAGTCCTGTATATGTGGTGCTGAGGGACATGTTTTACTAGTGACCTGTCAGTGCTGGGGCAGTGGTTGGACTTAATGATTGTAAAGGTGTCTTCCAATTCTATGATTCTGTGTTCTGCCTGGAGAAGAAAATGCTCCAGAGAGATCTTATTGCAGCCTTTCAGTACTTAAAGGGGCCTTATATGAAAGATGGGGACAGACTTTAGCAGGGCCTCTTGTCACAGGACAAAGATTAATGGAGATTTAGACTAGATATAGGGAAGAAATTTTGCCTGAGGTCTTAGATGAAATTTTGTGTTGTGTTTTGTTTTTTTTTTCTCTTCTCATGGTGTGCAGTGGGGCTCCCAAAAACACCTGCTGGCAGTGAACAACACCATCTCCGTGGTGATCCTCCGCGAGCAGGCCCTGTCATCTCATTTTCATCAGCAAGTGGCCGTGGTACAGGTGTCTCCCAGCCTCTTTAATGTGACCATCTTCAGCACAGGAGCCACACACAGCCTTCGTGTTGACATGAATGTTAATGGAGTTTTTGCTACAAAGGTTAATTGGGGTTTTCATTTATTTGTGTGATGTTTTGCCTAGTGGGGTGTGTGGAGAAAAGACTTTCTAAGTGTTTAATATAATCCTTCTTTGATATCCTGTGTATTGTGTGATGGAGGTGTTGTTATGATGCTAGCAGTGATGCTGTGGTGGAGCTGATTTCCACATAGCACAATAACTCAGGAATTCTCTGTGTGCTTATCAGAGAACTTTGGCTTACCAAAAGCCTTCCAGCTCATTATACACAGGAACTGGTGAATGGTGGCTGTTGTGTGGAAGGTGTTGCTGTGTTGTTGCATAAATTCCTGTATGGTTCCAAGACAAACTGAATGTATATATTCTTTTGCTTTTTTGATTCGTCTAGGAAGCTGTAGTATTCTGGAATGGGAAGCAAGTTACTGTCTTTGAGTATTCAGGAGATACCTTCAGAAGTGCAGGTAGGACTCAGAACACTGATTGGAGCTGCAGCGGTTCCTTTCGTTCAAGGTTTTATGTTCTCTTTGTTCATGGTAGCTGATGGACTGTAATCAAAGTGAAAAAAACAAAAAAGCAAAAGATTTTGGCTGTCATGGCAGAATGGAAGGAGGCTTCAACAACAAGGAATTTGGGAATCAGTAGAGATGGATAGATTGAAACTGGGTTTGATGCAAGATACTGGAAATTGAATGCTTTAAGTCAAGATTCCTTTTTTTCCTTCCTTCCTGCCTTAGAAAAAATCTGTTTATTGCAATGTTGGCTTTCTTGTGATTGTTCCAGGCTCTTTTCTTTGTGACTCTTCAGTTCTGTCCATGCATGGAGAAAATCTGTACACAGTGGAACCGTACCGGGTGCAGGTCCGCACCTGGCAGGTAAGGGCTGAGGAAACCCTGAAGCAACAAATGCACCTTACTATTGTCAAAGATTGGTGTTACAGCCTGAAAGTTAAGTGGATGTTTTGTAAATCAAAGAACTCTACCTTTGTCATAGAAAAAATATTGTGAGTATTTTCAGCAGAAAGATCTTTGACATTTTGTGTTCTTTAAAAAGTCTGTCTCTTTGAATGCTACTGCATAGTGAGTGTTTGTAAAAGAGACCAGAATTCTCCAAGGGCCAGACGTTAAGAGGATCAGAACAGTGTGCAGGTTGAGTATGTATATTTATATCACTGACAGGAAAATCAACATGCTAATTATTCTTATAAGATAATGAAAAGTATCACCTGCACGTTCTGTGTGTTCCTGCAAAATCTTCTGCTCAGCCTTTGCGGCCTCTTCTAGTCTGTGAGGACCAAAAAGAGAAATATAATTATTTGAGTTCTGTGATACGTAGCTTTATTTAAGAAATAAATATTGTATCAAATAATGGGTAGGATCCCTCACAATAAGATTGATTTAATTAATATATTTATTTTTGCAGTTGTATATTAAAGGACTTTCAGCAACCTGTATTTCCATAACCCTCTTTGTTGGAAAAAAATGTATTATTGAAGAGGAAATTATTACGGAAGGATATCTCTAAATTTTTACTTTTTTTGAGGCTATGCACCCAGTTTTGGACTTGAGACATAGATTGTTTTTGTAGAGCTAGTGTGGGTGTCTGCAGTTTCTCTCACTTTGCTAGCAGTGATTCCTCTAATATAGAAGTTCAGCCATTACTTACTTAACTTGGTGAACAAAATTACTCTATTCTGTTTAGACTTATAATCATAGAATCATAGAATCCTTTAGGTTGGAAGAGACCTTTAAGATCATCAAGTCCAACCATTAAGCCATTAGGGAACTTGGAACACACAAACTTGGTGTAACATGTTTCTTCTTAGGGCACAGTTAAACAGCTGCTGGTGTTCTCTGAAGCAGAGGGGAATCCATGTCTCTTGGATGTCTGTGGAAATTTCCTGGCTGTGGG
The DNA here is from genome assembly GCF_000691845.1 of Merops nubicus. Classification (NCBI taxonomy): domain Eukaryota; kingdom Metazoa; phylum Chordata; class Aves; order Coraciiformes; family Meropidae; genus Merops; species Merops nubicus. The sequence goes on along the minus strand of NW_008615765.1, from coordinate 26,485 downwards.
AACAGATCTGGCTTACTTTAAAATCTTTGATCTCTCTCGCAGGTATTAATGAGCCTTTTAAAAACATCTACTTACAATTCAGTGTATATTTTGTGGGGGATGAGGGAATCCTTAGTTGTTTATGATCTGATGAAAGGGGTTAGCCACTCTGAATCTTGTGACAACACTGTGTGAACTGGTGGCCTATTCCTAAAGCAAGGGAAGAGCCACAGAATTATTAGACACATCATGGGATGAGTAACAATAACAATAATTTTTAAAAGACAGTATTGTGAGGGATATTTGTGTTCATTTGAAAGGGAATGGAGAATTTATAGCAGATCAAGACAAGGATGTCATATGATCACTTGAACAAGACCTTAATCTCAGAAGAGTTGAACTAAAGGAAAAAAAAAATGCTAGATCTCCTATCTCCTCATAAATTATCAAACCTGATTCAGTGACTCCACAGAGGAAGTGAACCTAGAGTTGTGGACACTCCTTTCTTCCTTCTGTTTAGGTTAAGAGAGAAGTTTACTTGACTTTATTCAAACTTTACTGTGTGTTTGTGTACTGACAAACAGCTGTGGCATGAAAAAGATCCATGCCTGACATGACAGCTAGCAAATGTAATTTTGAAAACCTGAAAAGCCTCGAGTGAAATGGATTGTGTGTTTCCTCAAATACTGTCACCAGAGCAATACTAAAATCTAGGTTTTTTACCCACTTGGACACTTGCTACCTGTGTTGAGATCGCACAAATTCCAATAGGACACTTTGAAGGTTATTGGATTTGGGCAGGTTGCAACTAGTACAAATACTGGATTATGATGTTTGATAGTGGAGGAAAAAAGTAGCTTAACTTCTGCATGCTATGTTAAATATTTTTGTGGCTACTAATGAAAGTACCCATTGTCAAATGATGACAGCATAGCACTCTTCAAGTTCAAAATAACCATAGTTGGCATAGAATAAATGAGAAGTCTAAACATGCAACCCCAGAATGTTTTTTTTATAGAATAAAAGATTTTTTTTCGTGGGATCATGTTGCAGCTCTAAACTCCTGGCACTTCTTTCTGTCTCATTCTTTTGATTAATGAGATTTGTCCTCTGTTGCTGATCACTGGACTCGTATCTATACTAGCCAGAAGAGTCTTTTGAGATAATGTAAAAAAAAAAAAGCAGGAGGAGTGGGAGGGGAAGGATGACTGTCAAGTAAGTGAATGCTACAGTCTTTTGGAATTTAGAGACCAGTAAGATGATAAAATACCATCCCCCCAATGACATTTCTTTCCTTCTGTGCCACGGTGTCTTTTACATACAGAGAACTTCTATGTGATGGGTTATATTCAACATTCATGGTGTTGTTCAACTTACATAGGAAAAACAGGACTCTAAATTCAAAATTCTAGTAGGACATTCTTGCTGTGTAGCCCTGCTTTGGGAATTCTGTAGGATCACTGCAGTTTATTCCTGC
>NW_008615765.1:9818-24998 GCF_000691845.1 Merops nubicus | reverse complement strand
CATTAACTTCTTCCTGAAAGAAAGGCACTTGCAGCAATTCTCTGGAGAGGAAGCTGGAGTCTGGGGCAGTGGTGTCATAAGATAGAAATAGTTTGTTTTTAGAAGTCCTACCCATAATCTGAAAAATGTTTTGGCTGATGTGTGTTGCTAGTTGCTTGCCACCATATGATTTAAGTTTATTCCTTTCCACAGAGAGGCAAAAGTGCACTGCAATAGCAAGAGTTTCACGGAGCTGTTTCCTGGCCTTGGGGGTATTGCATCTGTCAAATGCAATGCTAATGGCAATAAAGTCAGTGTCCTCGTTAGCAAGGTGAGGCAAAGCTCCACTTACTGCCCTAGGGCCTGACCATCAGTTCATAGGCTGGCACAGTTCAAGATTACTGAAGACACAAGATTCCCTTCTCAGAAATAAACCTACATGTCCTGTGCAGTGTATTTGATCTTGAAATATCATGTCCAAACTAAACACTGAAATTAAGCTATGTTAAGGTTTTGTGTGTTTGGGGAGAATAACAAGCCAGAGAATGAAGCAGTATTTTAGTTACAAAAGCTGCTTTGTAGCATTTCCAAGAAATCAAAGGCTAACTTGCTAGAATAGAAAAACAGCAAAAATTTTTCTGATACTTCTTCCAAAGAATGTTCTTGTGTGATTGCCAGTAAACAAAACTGAGAGTGTGAGTCGGGTGGGATAAATGTACCTTTTTTCCTTTTTGACTGAATGCTTCAGCAATTTTTGTTTTCCCTTCTTGTAGGCGGATGGGAACATTGATTCCAAGATCTGTTTCTATGACGTTGAAATGAACAAAGTTACACTCTTTGATTTCAAGGCTGAACAGGGAAATGGTAGAGAGAAACTTTCTTCTGGACAAGGCATTGACAAGTAATAAGATTTTATTTTGAGAAGTATTAGTTGTGGGTTTAAGATAAGAATCTACCCTTATGAAGACAAGCAACACCTTGATACTGACTTTTGTCTGGCTTTGTATAGGAGCTTTTATGAAATTAATTATTATATGTCTAAAGAATTAATTAAAACTGGTGTGTTATACGTCAACCAACCTGCATCACTGTCTCTTCCAATATATGAACTAGGGGGTGTCCAACAAAGGTATCAGGGAGCAAGCTCAGAATAAGCAGGGGCAGGTGGTTCTGCAGTCAACACACAGCTGAACTAAGGAACTCTTTGCTAGAGGAAATTCTATAGGAACTGAAGGAAAGGTTCATGGAGGTATTGGACAAATTCATAGAAGAGAAATGCAGTGAGAGTTATTAGATGTATGGAAGCCATATCTGACTCGAGGTCTCTGAGAGGAAGATGCTTGGGTATTGGGGTGGGGATTCATAGAGGTGTATGACTACAATTTGGATCCAGATCTTAAAATGAAGAAAAAATTTGGAAAATCTTGGAAAACTACTCTTCCATGGAGAGTTTACAGGGTAGTAACTGAAAAGATGATGTTCTGAAGCTCCTTCTGGGAAAACATGTTAATTTTTAAGTCCAATACAGGATCTTTTTGTATGGATAAAACCTCATGAAATGTCTATTTAGTACTGACAGCTTTGGTTTCATACAAGCTGTTCTGTGATACATTAGAAATCACAGTAGCAAGGCAGCAAAATGCAGTGAACAAGGAATTCCACCATGCTTCCATGAGAATTTTAGGGTACAAATTCCCATCTGGTTCTACAGTAATTTTTCCTGACTGTATTTTTCTTCAGACAAACCAGCATTAGAATAGAAGGCAGTTTGCTTTTTTAGCAACTACCTGCTATAGGTATTACAAGAAAAAAAGGATTTACTCTCCTTATCACCAAAAAACAGAAGAAACTCCCCAACTCATCAAAAACTAAGGACAGTGCAAATTTGGGGCCTTGTATCTTTGTCAGTTATGCAAACAGCATAATAGTGAACAAGTTGGTTTTCAAGTGCAGTATCTTGTGCAGCCCACAGAGGCCACCACAAGCTAGTAATGCCATTGCACTGATATTTAAATGCTAGACAGGGTCCTGTGAATAGTCTGTTTATCTTTTGTTATTTGAAAATGTCTTGAAATTGGAATGAGTAAACAGACAATAAAATAATAATCTACTATCATAAGATAATAACCTTCCCCTTCTTTCTCTTTCTTTCCTCCTTAGGTAGAATCTAAACAGTCCAAATTTTTTAAACAAATACCCTTTTTCAGTTTGAGTATTTTTGATCCAGTGGCATGGATAGGACACTGTATTTCTGCATCCCTTTGAATCTCTCCCTTAATTTGCCTTCCAGCCCTGCCTCATTCTTCTGCACAAAGTCCACCCTTCAGTGGTGACAGCAAAGGAGAAAGCTATTTTAATTATGTCTTTGGTTTCTCCCTTTTAAAAAAATTTGACGCCTATTTATATTCTGTATTTTTTCAGAAGAATCCTAAGCCATTGCCAAAATGATCTGATTCTGTATGGCTAGAGTCTTAACATGACCAGTTCTGAAGCAGTATTTAAATGCCAGAAGGAGGTAGTAAGTTGTTTCTTATTTAGCTGCTGCCAGAGAGTGGCCTGAGGCTGCAGGGATGGTTTCTGTGCTGCCCTGGAATTCTTCATACACTGTATGATGTTCAAGCACAGTACTGAGCAAAGGGAATGAACCGTGGCATGTCTAGAGACTGAAATCTCCAGCTGCAGGCCAAGTTCAGCTGCAGCTCTGGAGTTTCTTCCAGCACTGAGAAGCTGAGCAGCTCAAAGCATCAATCACACTGTGCACAGGTCTCTGCTGAACTCTCAGTAGAGAAAGATATGTTGCATGAGAATATAAACTAATTTCTTATTTTTTACCCCATCAGTTTAATCACAATTGTCTGTTTGTGTTCTCTTATGAAGGCTGCTTAGCTGGATTTGGTGTGAGACACACATACTATAAACTCTCTTTTTACTGCTTGTCTAAATGCCCATCGATGTACTTGAGCTCTCTGGGTGTTTCTAGCAGAGCTGGCAGTAGGCATCCTGAGAAAGAGTTTAAAGAAGAAATTAACAAATCTTCTTTGCAAGAAGATAGAGCTGAGGTAGTCTTCATGTTACAGTACCTGCACCAGTACCATGAGCTAAGGTGCATCACTGGAAGAATGTTCAGGTGTTCCTGTAGGACATGTAATCTCAGTGATTACATCTCTGGAGGGAGATTTTGGATGCCTATTTGTATTTGAGGCAGTACCATCTTTTTTTCCTACAAAAATGCTTTATTTCCTGTACCCATGGTTAATGTGTATGATGAGGTACTGGTATAGATAACTGATCAAGGGATAATTTTCAGATGATGGATCTTTATTTACATTCATGCACTGAATGAGAGAGAATTATTTTGTCTCTCTTTCTATATTTATTTTTTTTCCTTCTCTTTTGGTAGGTCTCTTGTGGAGTACCCAGTGTTACACAATCACATCCCTGCTTGCCATTTCTGGGACCAGAGTGAACCAACACTTTTTGTATGTGAAGCAATTCTTGAAACAGGCCTACAGTCTCCAGACCAGGAGAAAAACCAGACTGAAGGCACAGTATGTTCTTTTTATCTGTTTGTTTTATACTGCTTTACATGGAGTTATCATAGAATCATAGGGGTTGGAATGGACCTCGAGAGATCATCTAGTCCACCCCCCCTGCCAGAGCAGGACCACCTAGAGTACATCACACAGGAAGGCGTCCAGGCAGGTTTTGAATGACTCCAGTGCAGGAGACTCCACAACCTCTCTGGGCAGCCTGTTCCAGTGCTCCGGCACCCTCACAGGGAAAAAATTTTTCCTGATATTCACCTTGAACCTCCTATGCTCCAATTTGCACCCATTACCCCTTGTCCTATCACAGGTCATCACTGAAAAAAGCTTAATTCCATCTTCCTGACACTCACCCCTTACATATTTGTAAACATTGATGAGGTCACCCCTCAGTCTCCTTTTCTCCGGACTAAAGAGACCCAGCTCCCTCAGCCTTTCCTCATAAGGGAGATGCTCCACTCCCCTCATCATCTTTGTAGCCCTACGCTGGACTCTCTCCAGCAGCTCCCTGTCCTTCCTGAACTGAGGGGCCCAGAACTGGACACAATATTCCAGATGTGGTCTCACCAATGCAGAATAGAGAGGGTAGAATAGAGTTCTCCCTGTCCAAGTAATAAATCATTGATCCTTCATTAAGGACGTGGGAGTAGGTAGTATACTTTATTTTGTACCAACAATGAGTAGTGCAAGTATGTGTTTGGTGTCTGTGGCTTCAGGCAGTCACTATATATATTAGCTCTCTGGTTTAGCCCTCGCTTGAATACAGTGATGAAGAAAAGGAGATGATTTCTTTATCTGTGGTAGAATTCTGAGGATGATCATAATGCAAGCTTGTATCTGGACTACAGCTTTACAGGTGACATTAATGGGTGGATTGATAATCCAGATACTTATTCTCTCTTTTAAAAAAATTATGCAGATTTTATACTTGAGTCCACTTTCAGCAGCAAGAATTAATTTGATAGAATAACAGGCACCCTACTGTTATGGTGAACATTGAAGTACATTCTTCCCACCCAGCAGTTGTCATCTTCTGCTTTGCTGGACAGACACTGTACATCTTTATGGTACTTCCCAAATTGTCTTTTATGGTCTTTTTTACTTTAGAAAAAAGATTTTGGTTTTATTGAACAAAAATGATCAATAAAATGTTGAAAGCATTCTTTCATCAGACCCTGCTTCCTCTACTTATGTGCTTCTAGCAGTCCTTACCATTTTGTCTGTACATAACTCCCCTCCCTTTATAAATACTCCATTGATTTGAACTGTCCATGTTGATTTAAAGTTTACTGATTTGTGTATAGTTTTAGTTAAACCACTTCCAATTGGAGGTAGAAAGTTCTTTGTTTCTTTTGTTGGTTGAAATGACTTTAGAAAAATCATGGAAAGATCAAGATCAAGGTAGAAAGGAGGAATGGAATAGGGATGTCTCAAAAGAGGATGAGATGGTCTCCTAGCAAAGAGAAGAGCACTTCAACTTAATATTCCTAATGTAAAAAAGTTTGGCCTCTACATAAAGTTGAAAAGTAAAAAGATGTAAAAGGAGTGCAACTTACTTTTTGGCCCTTATACAGTAGAATTTTTAACTGCATGCTTATCCTTTAAGAGATTACAAATCTTATTGTTTTTAATTGGAAATAATTGCTTTATTTTGACTTGAGTTAGGTCAGGAACAGAAACAGTTACAGAAACTATTTTTAAATGGCTGGTATATCCCCTGGGAACTCAAAAGAGTCAATGAGCTGCTGAAATTCTAATAGAAATAATAGAGAATTAAAATAAAAAATATATTTGAAAACAGCTGGGAGTATTTCTTTGACCTGAGTCAGATCTGTCACAGAGACTTCTAGAGTACTGGTCTCTGGCCAGGGACTTCCCTCTTCATGGTTGGTGAAGTTGGCTCCTGAAAGGCAGAGGTGGAGGTCCCTTTGCAGTAGGAACACAGTCTGCAATGCAGAATGAGTTGTTGGCTACTCACTGTGGGAGGAAGCGTGCAGCCCTGCCCTCACCAGCAGGTGTGTGCCTGTGGATGTGCATCCCATGTTATCTTCAAGAGAAGGTTCTGCCAAGTCAATATGGAAAATAAAAACAAAATGAAAGAAGGATATTGCAGCATAAAAACAAAACAATGCTTTGCTTCCTTTTCCAGATGAAGGATTGGATTATATCATTCTTCAGTACTGAAGAGCATGGCCTTCTGCTTCAGGAGAGCTTCCCATTGCCTTCGTCCTACCAGGTTCTTATGGGCATAGAAGTGCCACATTATTACTTTGCAAAAAAGGTGAGGAAATCTTTTATAATTCCTTCCCGTCCTGTAAATTCAGATTTTTCCTTGTGTAGGCCTCAAATTTAGCCAAATTGAGTCTGGAGTAAGTGGAGCAACTCCAATGGCAGTTGCTGCATCACATGTAGAAATGACATAAAGTTAATTCTAATATGTGTGTGTGTGTGTGTGTGTGTGTGTGAACTTTACGTGGACCATAAGAGGAAACATTTCCTATTAGCTTCAGCAGAAACAAACCATTTCCTTGTTGGAATGGAGCTTAATCCCCACAGAATACCAAAGTGAGCAATAACACTCATCTTGCACTATCACCAAAAGCCTGTGTGCCACAAATAACAGGTATATATGCTTTAGCTTCTTGAACTTGAATATGAATCCAAAATTGAATAATACCACATATATTTCCCTGCATACTGGAAGAAATGAAGCCTGTTACCTACAGATTTGTGTTCTGGTTAAGCTCTGACTTGAGTGTCTTGGTGCCTGTTAAGATGGTGATTTGCACTACTTCCTTCTTGCAGGGGGAGTTTAATGGAGTCTGTTCATTCTGCCAAAGCATTTATTTTTGTAAAATCTGCAAGAACTTATATTAATGACACCTAATTAATAATCCTCTAAATCTTCTGAATAAGACCAATGTGAGCATCTAAGTCTAATTTCATATAGTTTAGGAGCAGTGTTAAACAGGGAGAATGTACCTTTATTCAAAAGAATAGGTCAAAGTTGATCTGCTGCATTTTCCAATCTTCCTTCTAACACGTCCCCGTTACGTCTCATGCTATTTTGCTTTGGTATTACATCTCTTTTTTTCTTTAACTCCATATGGATTATTGCTGCCATTAGTTGTTTTATCGGAGGGGATGTGTCTATAAACCTGTAAGTATCTGCATTATTTTGTTCCTCTTCATTCTCTACTTTTCTCTCTTCTGTTTCTGTTTTCTTCCCTCGGTAGGTTACTGCATCTTAGTGACTAAACTATTTGTTAGATAGCAATTAGTTTGGAAAATATGATTGAGTATATGAACAGAATCTGCTTTAAATATAGTAAACTGAGTTGAAGTAGCAAATCTGTTTTGACCAACTTTCATTCCACTATTATAATATCTTTTCTGTCCTGGTTTCAGAAATCCCCTAAATTCTAGATAAACACATTTGCACTTTTGACTTCTGTCTTTTAATGTATCTAATACTTATGTTGTGTAATAATATCATGCTATTTTTTAATTGGCTTCTATAACCTTAATATTTAGTTATCTAACTACACAGTTGGAATAGAGTATATATGAGATTTTATCTCCTTCATGACTCAAGTGATCTTCTGCTCTGGCTTGTGAAAGTTTCCTTGTTACACTCAAGACAGATCATTTTATATTGATGATTAACTTTATTCCTTTTTTTTTATGAATAATGGTTAAATTGCTTTGAGCTGCCTTTCAGTGACTGGTGAAGGTTTTACTGAAGCTCCAGAGGCTCCAGAACTGCCAGTTGCATGGGACAGGGTTTGGATCTGGACTTTGGTATTCCTAAGTTTCACATGAAGGCAAGAATAGAAGAATTTGGTTTATATAGTTAACTTTCAGAACAGCAGACTTATTTTTGAGAAAAGACCAACCTTAGAGAAGTATTTATCTGAAATCTCCACACATGTAGGGACTCAAAAATAGAGTCATCATACTACTATATATAAAATAGTAATAATTACTATAATAATAGGAGCCTGCCTCTCCTGTGGTGTTTCTCCAGTCTCCAGACTGTCACTGGTGTCCTGTGACTGTTCATTATGATATGCTAATATCATCTATAACATTCCATGTTTTGTGGCATTTTCTAGGAAGTTCTGAAACTCTGCAGCTCTTGTCACTATTGATCATGGTCCTGCACAAACAGAAAACTTGGATTGTAGAGAAAATAATGTAGTAAATTACATGTACAATGGAGTAAGTTTCAACCTACTTGATACCTAACTTATTACATTCTCATTTTAGCTGGGAGAAGCTGAGGAGGGACAAGGAGAGTCTGACTCAATTAACGTCTCGCAGATGGCTGTGAGGAGACCCATGAGAGATTTCGCTGGCTTAGGAGAGTGTGATAAGACTACCCGGGATGCCATGCTGAACTTCAGCTTCTACCTGACTGCTGGAGACATGGATGAGGCCTTCAAAGCCATCAAGCTTATAAAAAGGTATCATAAGTATTTGTAGGTATTTCTGTTTGGGTGCAGTTTATTTTTATTAAAAGTTTGTATAAACTTCTGATCCTTCTAAATACTTCTTACATTTTTCCTCTCTGATTTCATTCTCCTTTTTGTTTTTAACAAGATAAAATATCTTTATCCTGCAGACATTTTAATATATTCTCTGCTTATTGTTTGTCTACCAGATGTTGCAAGTTTTGTGGATTCTTTTTTACTGAATGGGAAAACAATGATTGATAACAAGCAATCTTATTCTGTGTCTGAAAGGCAAAAATCTCACGTTATCACTAGAAGAAAATGAACATTCACAACTTTATTTATACATCTAAAATAATCACAGTAATACGGAGTATTAGAAATTTGCCCACCACATAGCTGATTTTTAAATTTAAATGTACATTATTATAATATGGATATTGCAATATTAGAAGAAATAATATAATGTCTTTTAAATATTCCAATAGTTTATTTTTAAAAAAACCTGCAATTAATCATAGCATATTATTTCTAGAAAACATTTTCCAGAAAGTAATGCAGGCAAATGAATACAAATCTTAGTTGGTTTTTACAAACCTACTGCTAGAAGAAACTCTTTGTCAGCTTTATGGTATTCTACCCTGATAGTCTAGAACAATGCAGTTGTTCTAGAGCTTCAGTCTCTGCAGAGTGTTGCTCACTTTGAACATGGTGCAGGAGCAGAAGTTGGGGTTGAGTTTCTTGTTACATCAGAACTGAGTGCAGAACAGAACTCAAGAGCCAGCTTGATGATCACATTTTAACAAAGTGTGGAAAAGTATGGTGGAAATACTGACAGAGAGGAAAAGTGGTGTACTCAGCTGGAGTGACACAACAGTCCTAAAGAATCTGTAACATTCAGAGCTCATAGCCGTTCAAGCCTATCAGTAACTGTGCTCAGAGTAGCATCCTTAGAGCTTTTGAGCATCTGATATTGCCCCTGTGTTTCTACATAGTAGTTTTTGACCTGTTGTTTTTCTTCCTCAGTTACATGCACATGACCTTTGTGAGCCCATGTGCTTCTCAGGGTCAGGCTTATAAACAGAATACCTAATTCCAAACATACTGATCATTTTCATTTCATTACCATAGCAAGTTGCCAGGCAGGTCATTTTTAAATTTCATGTTTAAGTCCTGCATACGTGTCTTATTCTCCAATTTGAGTGCCTGAGTGGCAGTTCCACTCGCCAGGGTTCCCTGTGCTGTGTGCCCCTGAGCAGTGCTGGGCAGAGCTGGGTACCCTGGCGTGGACTCTGATCTGCAAGTCTCACAGCAAATGGTAAAGCAAGACATGAAGAAAAGAAATTAATTGGAGCTGAAATACCTGTTCTTAATAATACTTTCCAATAATGTATGTTAATAGTATCTGTGATTATTAGAAAGTCCAGGTAACCTTCTTTTGTAGATATTTGCCCTCATTGTAACACTGAAGCAGATTTTTCAGCAACACGTGTAGCCTGTTCTAGCTGCGTACCCTTTTAATTTTTAATGGCATATCTGTTTGCATATAGAATAAACCCAAACAAAAGAACTGCCTGAAAAAATGCATCTTATTTCTTCTTTTTTCCCTTACTTTACAATTAGAATGGTTAGCGTTGCTCTTGCTCTTCACTGTCAGGGCTGTGCTGTGGCTGGGGAGCACAGCTAAGGAGAAGCTTCTTGAAGAGAGGAAGGACTAAAGATTCATGAGACTTAAACAGCTGTTAAAATCATTACTTAATCTATAGTGAGTTTTCAGCTTTCCTAGGTTGCCTGTTAACTCTGAAGCTATTGTCACATTTCTCTCATAGCTTTTTACATTATTATTAGGGAGCAGGATAACTTTATGCAGACAGAGAAAACGTTTGGTTGCCTCTTTTCTATATTCTCATTGCATACATTCCGTGTCTGCGACAGCTGACCCTGCTGACATGTGGCTGTGATGCTCTGTCAGGATTCTGATAATCCAACATTCTGTGCTGTACAGCAGAGGGAGAGGGTAATAGAATATATAATATAATATATATATATATAAAATTATGTGTTTTATACATATGTATATAGATGGAGCCCATCCAAATAACTGAGGGCCTCTGCCCACAGGAGTGAGCTTTGTGATGTCTTCCAACCCTTAGCTTTAAATTATAGTATATATTTATAAAAAACAACTCCACTGCAGATCTCCTGGGAGATCAGTCCCTCTCCAGTCCCCCCTCTCAGCACGGCGACTCGACGTAGTCGTTTTCCAGGCCCCGGCGAAACCGGGCGGTCAGGGTCCGGCTGATGACGATGACCCGGGGTGCCATGCAGTCCTCACGCCTGTGAAGGATGTTCCAGATGAGAATGGCAGCTGCCAGCGTGGCCAAAAGACAGGCTCCAATGTTCCGATAGCAAGACCCAGAGAGGGTGGGGGCGGTAGAAAGTCACCAGTCCAATAACCAGAACAAAACCTGCAAGAACATGAGAATTATCTTTAGAGAGTTATTCCCTTGAATTTCTGTACCAGCAAGATGCCCTAAGCCAATATTTGTGAGTCTGTAAAGCCTTTCCATCCCTATTGTGATGTGCTCTGTGTGTTCTTGAAGGTATATTTAGGCATTATGATATATGCAAAGATTGGGTGCCTGAAATGGAGTCTTAATGTTAGGTTTACATCTGTTCACTCTGATTTTAATTTGCTACTACCACTTAGCTGTATTTCATGTGATGATTTTTTCCCCATCCTCTTGTTTCACTTACACAGATGTCCTTGTTCTTACTCTCACGGTCAACACAGAAAATATAATTAATATATATTAATGATTATAATATTGATGAAAATATTTTAATCAGAATATAGTATGCTTATTCTGAAATTTTCAAATGTTTATTTAGAGCAAGGCACTATTGTACACTGCAGAGATGATGAAGACCTAAATAACTTGAGGAAAGAGCAAAAAAGCACAGAAGCTTAAAAAATAAAAGTGAAATAAATGGGACCTTATTGTTCCACTTTTCTACGCTGGAAAAAAGTGTTGTGAGGCAGGCATTAATACCATGCCTCCAGAAGCTACCAAAGTCAAGGTTTCCATTGCCTTCCTAACCTTAAACACAGCAGTAAGTTCTGTCATTGCAGGCAATATTAGAGCAATAACACACACTTGTCTAGGGTGTCCATCCAGACATCTCAATGTGATTTGGGAAAAAAAGAAAAAAAATTTTCCACATTCTTCTTGGTAGACACCACTGATAAATTGTAACGTTATTTCAGAGATTAGGGGAGGTGACTTATAGTTGTGTAGGAGGTTCCTATCAGAACAAGAGTCAGAATCTGTATCCCTTGGCTCCTGCTTTTCTATGTTACTAAGACAGCCCTTTCTCTGAAGAATGCATATCCATGAGCACACAATTAATTTTCTGCCCTCTGTTTGTTGTATTGGTCTCTGTTCCTGTTCCCATTCTCAAGTAAAAGTACTCTTCAGCTTTTTAAGAGAATTAATTTATGGATGTGATTAGATTGAAACAGAGAGAGGCAAATATGCTACACTAACCAAAAAAAGGTTTTCTCTGTGTTCTCCTACACACTTCCTTTAACCACCACCATAATGCAAGAAATATCATTGACAAAAGGACCCCTTTGTGTAGGAAGGCTGGAACAGACGAAGGCCCATAGACAGCCAGAGAATTTCTAGGTTCCACATTCTTAAATTCACGGGCAGGGACAACTCAAGAGCGAGTCAGTCCCTGTGGCTGCACGCTGTCCTCTCGTTAGCCACGCCACGTGCAAGCACTGTGCCCGCGGCTGGGCTCTGAGGTGGTGGGACACCTGCCTCGGGTCCGTGATCCACCATGGGACAGCACATCCCCAGGGTGCATTTCATCAGGTTTCTTTCTAAAAAGAGTACTAGTAATGCAGTGAAGACAGAAAAAACACAAATTATTTGCAGATTAAAAAAATAGAGGAGGCAAATGAAATACAAACAGGACGGGAAAAAAATCAGTCCCTGCTTAAGCTGGTGTGTGACTTTTACTGTTTGAGAGTCTGTAGTGTAAAGGCTGAATCCCCTTCCTAACAAAACAAGCAATGAAGGAAAATTCAGGAGAGGTATGAACCCTGGCATCCTCTGCTGTCTTGAGTCTACCTAGAAGGTGGTTTGTAACTGAGTTGCTTCCTACAGCTCCTCCTTAAGTAACTGTCTCAGAGGTGGCATGTACCAGAGAGGTCTGAAGTGAGGATCTCTTCCTAAGGATACATGCAGAGGAAATAAGTTCTTACCGGAGGTGTAGCTCTTTCCTGCTCTTTCATCACTCTGCAGTAACCTTTGCTGTGAAAAAGTCTAAAATACTCTGATTGGGTTTTAGGCTATTGACTCAGTTATAAGGACTGCAATTAATAACTCCTTGATTTTGCCAGTAACTCTAGGAGCTGTTTAATGGTTCAGCACGGTTATAAATGGCCGAGTTTCATCTGGGATCAATGTGGCCATGTGGAGCACATTGACTTAACTGAGTTTCAGAAATCGCTGATCTGTACAATAATTGTTTGCTAGCACTCCCAAATCGAGTCTGCAGTCAGAGTTAGGAGGCCATTTTAATTTTAGCCACCTTGGAAATGGGATCCCAATACACAGGTGGTCATATAGCATTATTTCCAAGTATACAGGTTTGAAAGTTGCTTCTTCACTCAAAAAAAAATTGAATTATGGCCGAGGTAGAAAAACAGTGGAGTTGTGCTTTGGACAAATTAAGCTTGAATCTTCTTCTGTTTTCAGTAATCACTGTTGGATGACACACCTTATTGCAGATTATACATGCTTTTAAAAATTCTGATCTCTTGAAGCCAGGCGGATCTACATGGTTGTATGGACTGTTGAAGGCAAATCACATGTCCTTGAAAGAATTAATTTTTCTGTATATTCATTTTTTTCTGTATACTCATACCCTCATCACCAGGTGGAAGTGGGAATGTTCTCTCCTTGGGCATTCAAAATCCTCACTGAAGTTTGTGGATGTTGCATATTCACAGACACTTTTGTCCCCAAAGCCACAGTTAATTGTGTTCTTCCTTTTCTGTGTTGTTCCCTTGAATTGCTTTTGAGTTCTCATGACTTTTCTGTTTGGCGTTAGCTGTGTCTTGGATGACTTTAATCTATTTCTTTATTGCTAGCAGTAATAGCATACAAGAAGATTGCAGCAGAACTGGGAAACAAAATAGTTTTCCCTTATTTCCAGTGTCATTCTCCGAATTCAGTTTGTCCTGACGCACATGGTAGGGAAGAGAGGGGGAGATCAGACCCTGTATTGTGGAGTTCATCCATTTCTTAGAACTCTCCTCTGAGACGGCTTAGTTCCCCATCTGTAGAATCAAGATGATGAAAATTTTTTTCTCCTCTGCTTTGTTTTGTATTTCAGGACTTTGGGCACACACTTTTTGGGTGTGCGAGCTGTAATGTGCTTACAGAGAACATGTATCTCTTGTTGGAGGCCTTTAGGTGTTATAATACAGATAAACACTGATAGTGCTTCGCTCCTCCACAGGATGCAGTCCACTTTTCAAAGGATGATAGATAGCAATTTTCTCACAAAGGTAGGAAATTGAGAGAAGGGAGATTGTTTGGCTGTGGCAAAGTTGTCAACCTGTTTCTTCTCCTTCAGGTTTAAAATTAGCAGGAAGGAGGGTATTGAGGTACAGAGGAAGAGACCCATTTTAGTGATGAGTCTGGCACATCACAAAAGAACAAAAAAAAGGGGTTAGTTTTCCTTCTCACTCTTTTCAGAACTCTTCCAGTTCATGTGCACTTTCACAGGGAATCCAAAAAACATTAAAGACATTTTAAAAATGTGTGAAGCAAATCAAAAAACCTTAAGCAGGAAGAACTTTGAAGCTAAGCTGTTTGCACAAGTGACCACTTACAGGTACTTCTGAAGGGACAGTTATAAATCAGAACATCAATCCACTTTGCACTGTCTTGCATTGTTTGTTTGAGCATCCCTGTTACACAGTGTAGCCCTGAGGCTATGTCGAGTCTTAGACCTTCATTTCCAGTGACTTAAGGTGACTGGAGCTTTCCCACTGCAGGTTTACAGATAGTTACCATTGTCTCTGGCTTGGAGAAGTAACGGATGATTAGCACTTCTAGCTTCCTTACTGAAAGTCATGTCTGCGTGTGCAAACCTGCTGGGAAAGACCTTCAGGGTTGCTGGTGGATGTGAGAGCTGTGTTCCCTTGGGCATCCTTTGCTCATTTAGCCAAGGCAAGCAGCAGTGGTCTATAAACATTCCTTTGTGGCACTGCAGAAGTAAATAAAAACTGTAGGATTTTTTTTCAGTATTTTTTTTTTCTAAATACCCAGCTTTTAGTTAAATTACATAGCTTTTTCTTTCTTGTTTATGTATCATTTGTGTTAAATTACTGTCCTAAATGGCCACAAATCTCCATGCTAGACTGGCCACCTTCATGAGCTCCCTTCCATCCAACGGAGCAACTATCCACCAGGAAAAAGCACTAAGGCTTCCTTAGAGGTCCCAAAATAAAACTATTTATGCTAGCAAGACTTATTTCCCTTCACAGGCCCTTTGCCTGAACCCTGGTCAGATGAGCAGGCAGTCATGCAAGAGGCTTTCTCTCCTTTTGCAGTTCTGTGTGAATGTCTAAGCAGGGGAAACTGGGAGATAATGGGATTGAGAGCTCCCCAACTTGGCAGATAGCAGGAGTGAGTCACTGGAGCTCTTGAGTGAAAAATGTGGGATCTGTTCAGAAGACTTTGCTGCAGGCTAGACAGGAACTGACATTTAAGAAGAGAGCAAAACATGACAGAGGTGGAAGAGCTGTAGAGTTTCCATAATTAGTTTTACAGTTCTGCCAGTGTAAGTGAGCTCTGGAATAAAAGTGTCACTGTGAACATTATTTTCCAGCATTCTTATTTCATATTAGCATGACCTGATATTGGATTTAAAAATGTAGGAACTTGAGCAAGTGGTGAAGAAATCACACTGATCCAAAAAGATGGAGTTTGTATAGGATGATCTTTAAATTTTGATGACTGTTGCTTTTGCAAAGATGTGTGAAAACCCTCAAAATTTGCTTGGAGAGATTCTGTGTGTAATAATTTAATCAAAATTAAAATTCTTGAAGCAAAGCATTCCAATGTGCTGCTTATCTTTTCCTTGCCCTTAGAGTGGTCTTGTTGTACACCAGCCAAGAA
>NW_008615765.1:0-9787 GCF_000691845.1 Merops nubicus | reverse complement strand
AGGAAGTCTGTTCTCTGAATGACTGGGCAGACACATTCAACTTGCTTATTTTGCCAGCCTGGCCCTTCTCCTTCAGTGGTTCCCCTTTCTTAGGGAAAGTAGATTCTGAATTTATTTTTTCTCTTCCTTTGTTATATGGATGTATCTGAGGAGTGATGTCTTCCTGATTTGGATGAAACTTTATGAGTAATCATGTGTATACCATTTGGTTGCTAATGCTAGTGTACTGATGCAATAATACTCAGTATGTATAAGGAAAGAACAAAACTGGGTGTTTTATTTTTGCTAACAGAACTGAAGCAGAGTATTTTCATGATAATGGTATGTCCTGCTTTTCTTACTGCCTTCGCTGTTAGTGGTATTAGCATTAGGAAATCTCTGACAACATTTTAATTTGTTGCCTTTGAATACTGTTAAATATTCAATTAGTTTATCACTTGTAAGTATTTAGTGTAGGAAAAATGGTGCTGGAATTCTGCTCCTACTGATGGTTGTGTAATATGGGTATAACTCAGCTGTTAATCTAACTACACCAATGCAGAACCTGACTACGTATTCGAACAGTTAGAAGTACACCTAAAAACATTAACCTTGTATTAAGAACAGCTTCTGTCTCCACGACTAAAACTGATCATAATGACTTAATTTTTCAGATAGGTATTTGTAACATTGAACAGCCATGTCTGAATTTGGTTTCAGTGTTCCTATGAAATACATGGAGGGAGACAGTTGGCTTCCCAGACCAGTTCCTACAAGTAAATCTACTAAAAACAACCAGAAAATTTCTCTACTTGCTATCAGTCTTCTTGATCTATTAATTTACAGGGTTGCAGATGGGAAATATTTCTTTCAATTTAGTTATGAGAATATGCAACATTTTCATCTGGTTTAGTTCCATTTCTGTTTTGTAGCAATGAGGCACTTTGAGATGCATGGCTGAATTTCCCTAAATTCATTTCGTTATGTACGTCAATCAATTTTGGATCATTTTATTGTGTATTGTCTAAAGTCTGCACAGAGGCCACATCTGTACTAAAAATCCTGATGAGATTACTTAAAGTACTTTATTTTCCCATAGAGCTGCTGTTTCTGTCTGGTTGTTTCCCATCCGTGGCCAAACAAGCCTGGAGGGGGTGCCTTTCCGCTGGGGAAGGAAACAGATAACAAATTCACCAGGAAGAATTTTGGTTGGGACAGTATTGACTGTGTGAGTGGGGGTGGGTTGGGAGAATGCTACTTTTTGAACTTACATTTCAGATCTGTATACTGAATTTCCTGTTTGACTGTAGCTGGCTGCAAGCCAAGTACAGATTTTTAGCATTTTAAAAGAACTCTCATAGTCACTTTCTTACTTCTGTGATAGTTTGCGGTTTTTTTCAGACACTCCATGATCCACATTCCTGTTTTTCATTAGTACATTGATAGTGCAGTTGAAGAAATTTACATCATGTTTTTTTCTGGGTCGCTAGAAAGTCTATATTGGGTGTTGAAGTCCTCCTATGTACAGCTTGTCCTACAGGATGACTTTTTGCTGCCAGCAAAAGGGGGAAGGAGAAAAATAGAGCAGCCAGACTTGTTGAGACTTCACAAGCCATGCTTGTGCAGCAGAACTGCACACAGGGAGGGAAAATTTTTCACCCCTTTTCTCTATGTACTCCATAAATGTTTACCAGGAATGATTGAGCTGCAGTGAGACATGAACCTGAATAAGCTGCTTGTAAGAGCTCAGCTGTATGTATCAAAGCGAGACAGGTTCCCAAATTGCAATTGCTGTAGGACTTACATAAATGATAAATCAATTAACCTTTTTCCTGTGTCAGCTTGGCACAAAATAGGGTTGTTACAGTGCAAGACGAATGTGGAGCTTCTGTAATAGTTGTGTGCCCTTTGTTGTGATCCCAGGCTGAAAGCTGTAGGGGTGTGCTTGCTTTGATTTGTAATGCCACAGGGACCTCAGTGGTCTTTGAGTTTTCTGTTGTACATTGTTGAGTAAAATAAGAATTTCCTTCCAAGGATTTTGGTAGAATATAGTATCTCTTAGAATTAAAGAAGTTATGAGTAGCAAATCTCAGGGGCAATAAGACCCTCTTGTCCTTCAGTTTTCACCACTGAATTTTTTCACTTGTGGTGTTCTCTGCGTTTGTCAGTCCCTCTTTATCTTTAACCTGGTAAGGTTGGAACATTTAGAAAACTTGCTTTTCTTGGTTGCCTTTTGGAGGTTTCCTTAGACATGATGCCAGTCCTTGAACGGGAGGTTGAAAAGCATTCCATGGGAATTAAGACGTAATTCCCAGGGATAGGTTTCAATATTTTAAGATCTTTGCAAAGGCAGTTAATTTTGCAAGCATGTGAAAACAAGATCACTTTATTGTGAGGTTTGCAGTCCACGTTGAGAACAAGCAAGTTTGGCACTGAGTTGAAATAAAAATGAGAAATAATGAAAACCTTGAGCGCAAATCAGTCGGTCCAGTTCTCTTTTTGGTATGATTTTTAGGTTATTTACAGTGTCTCATTTATTTGCTTCCTTTTCAGGAAGTGTTAGGATTATAGCTCCATAGTTTTCATCTCAGTACAGATCTGGCTTGTGGGTGTTGTGAAGGAAGAAGGTGGAAGGAAGTAATACAGAAATCAGAACCACATTGCTATCATGAATATCCTCAGCTCCATTCTCCAATTGCTACTTTGCTGGTTTGTTCTGCATTAAGATTTTCTGGATATCAACCAATCTAAAGTTGTACTGCCCCGAAAGAAGAGAGAAGATAAGTGGTCTAACAATGGTTTGATTTATTTTTAATAGCACAGAAATGAGACTATGCATGAACTCAGATTTCCTTTGGTGCATTAGGGGTCTGGAGTGAAATACACCATCAGCAGAAAAAAACAGTAGGAAAAGCTGGAATGGAAGGACTGAAATTCAAGAGAGAGGTGATGTTGTCATTTATCTGTCTGTAAATGACAAGCTCAGTAGGAACACGAAAAATTTTAATCTTCAGGATATTATGTATTAAAGCAATTTGATGCTGAAAATGGATTGGCAAGAATATTAATCATTATGCTTCAGATTTATTCCAGTCTTGGACTTTCAGAAACTAGGATGAGAGCTAATATAAGGGATATTTTATCCCAGATTTTCCCCATTATTTTTCTAACGTTTCACTCTACAGTCTGAGATTGGAGACTTGGCTAGAGTCCCTTAAGGTCCAATCCAGTCTGGCAGGTTACTGCTTGTAGTCGTTTAATATTCTCTGAAGTGCTCTTTATTCCCTGTCCTGTTAGTATGGATTTCCCTTTCCAACTGCTGTTCTGGTTTTCAGCACATGGAGTCTTTAACAGTTCCTTGGGAAAAAAAAAAAAAAGAACCAAACCAGAAACCCCCAAACCCTACAGAGGGGAATCTCTGAGCATTGACACAAAATGCCACATACAACACTGGTTCCATTTTCACCACATGCCTTTTCCAAAGCAAACAGCTCGCTTTCCTGTTAACTGGGAGGTGTGAGGCTGTGGAGCTTTGGAGCTGTGTGAATCCCCTTGCTGTCCCAGGAGCAATGCTGTTTCCTCTCTTCTTTCCTTCCTCTTTGCTTCCTGGGGCTTTATTTTCTGTCAGAGGTCCATCCTTTCTGAATGACTGTCAAGTGCTTGTGCAGGTGGCAGAAGTGAAAAGTAGTGGAGCCTGGAGTCATCACAAGCTCTGGTGGGGTCAGAGTTGGTTGATTTGAGCTTGCGGGAGGGTTTGAAAGATGCTGTGTAGTACACTTTGTTTTCTAAAACAAAAAGAACTTTTTTTCAGACCTCAGGAAAGTGTAATGAAACCCACAGATAATGTTCCAGTGGGTAAACTCTGACTAAAAATAAGAGAAGCGTAAGTTGCCTCTGTAATTCTCAGTCATATGCTCAAGCCTTCCTCCATAATGCTGGATTTCATTCTGCTGGTGACCACTGCAGTTCTCTTCAGCACTTGGTGGCATATTCCAGGATGAAAGTTAGAGATCAAAGAGAAGTTGGAATTAGAGGGGACATGAATCAAGATAATCCTTTCAGAAATTACTGACGGGATGAGCAATTGCAGAACAATTCTCTAGATTATTTGGATTTTGGAAAGGAAAAAAGCAGGAGTTGGATACTTGTGTGTTGTCGGTATTTGAAAGTGCAATAAGCAGAAATTACCCAGCCAGTACTCAAGAAATGTTTAATAAGATCTAAGTATGTACATTCTTAAATATTGTTGGGTCTTCTCATACAAATGATCTGTGAAAGCCAAAGAACATTTGCTTTAATCTTTAAAATGAAGTAGGGGAGAGCTTCACAGTGACTTTGCTTGGGCTCTTTTCTGTGGGCAAAGTGTGCAGATAGGAGCTTTGTATCCACTGTTCTGATGATTGTTGCCTAATACTGCAACTCTACTTTGAAAACTGGCAGGATGTGACCATCTCATAGTGGAGGCTCAGAGGCTGAGTAGTACCTGTGAGTGGCAGGGTAAGAGGCAGCTGTTTCCTCCCCTTCAGTGAAGAAATCTTTAGATGTAGCAGGAATCCTTCATCAGAGCAACAGAAATGCTGGACTTGCTTACAGTTTGCATGTGTGTTTTGTCTGATACCAAAGACATTTCAGTTGTAATGTATAAAATGCTGTTGCCTGAGCCCAATCCAGGGGATTTGGTGGACAGGGTTTAGTTTAGTGGCTAGTTTGAGTGGCTCAGCGTTACAGAGCACACGTTGGGTTCTGTGGAAGAGGCAATGGCCTCTTTGTCAGTGCAAGCTGTACTTTGAACTGCCTGTCCTGGGGGTGCAGACCCTCGATTACCCAGGTAGGCATCAGTTGACATACCACTGTCCTGGTAGGTAAGGGGGGTCTCCAAGGAGTCTGTTTTATATTGAGGCAGTGACAGCTATGATGACTCCTTTGCCCTTTTTTCAGGATTATTCATTCCAGCTTGTTCTAGATACCAAGAAGGAATTTGTTTAAACATAAATCTATCATTAGGATGTAAAATGAATATCATGTTACTGACTGCAAGGCAGAAAACCATCTGATGATGGGGAAGGAGAGTGTGGCATAACTGCAAAGGAGGAAGGGGAAGGGGGATTACTTCTGCAGATGGGACATCTTTGATTCATAAAGCACAATGTGTGTCTTTGTCACGAGCTGCTAGATCCATCTCTTCACACCTTTGGAACACAGGCAGGCAGATGAACTCCTTGATGCAACAGCTTCTTCAGCCATTCTCAGCAGTGTTTTGTTAGTCGTTCTGGATCTGCCTTTCCTCCCCTCCCCTCCCAGCACTGGGGATTTCAAGGTTCAGCTTGCATAACAGGTAATAGCAGGCATTTCCTTCTCCTGTGTCGGGATATCCTGGCGCCCTTCAGTCTCTCTCTGACTGTGTTTAAAACAGACTCCAGCACAGGAAAAAAAAAAAAAAAAAAAAAAAAAAGAGAAAAAAAGCTCCCAGTCTAAAATTAGCAGTCTTGATAGAAGAAAGGCACAGGGCTGTCCACTGGGCTGTTTGTCAATGAAATAACACATCTAAACAGGGCCAGAATGCATTTGCTCTCTGGGAAGGACAGGTTGAGTATTGGGGAGGCTGTGAGGGAGTGAGGGTAAAGCAGGCATCACATGGATGCCTGAGAACTGTCCAGAAGGTCTCTGGGGTTGCAGAGACCACACTGTACATGAAGAGACTGTAGGGAGGTCTTATGACAAGTCTATATACCTTCATCTTGGTAGCACTGACTGATGCTTGAGGGTGTTGCTGCACCTGGAAGCTGGATCAGATGCTCAGAGTTGCAGAACCTCTGCAGTCTCCTTCTCTTGTTTGGATATCAGGGTCATCGTCCTCAATGAGTGTTCATTGCTGTGAGGACCATATTTGTATGACCTAGCCTAGATTCTGGTCTTGCACCAGTGTAAACCTGAGTGGGTTTACACCATTCTAAATATTGGAGGTTTTAAAGTTGAAGTTAAAATTTAAAATAAAATGGTGTTACTTTACTAAATGACTATACTTTACTGTTGTTTGCATTAATAATAATAGTAATATACTTTTAATCTGATCTTGTACACAGCTTGAATGAATCCTCTAATGACAGGCTCATGCATGGATATTTTAATGGGTTGGACTGCTGGTGTAACAAATACTGAGTGACTTATTTTATGTCGTAGACAAAGGTATTATTGCAAAATGTTTACAGTTTGTTGCCACTGCTGTCAATAGGGAATTGTGATAAAACCATTTCCTCCTTTCCTCATTCATTCCTGTATACAGGCTGAGTCCATCAGAGTTACAGTAGGAATTTTATTTATAGCAGTCAATGGTATGAATTGCCTTCAGCTTGCTTTGCTAGATGGCAGACTTATCTGTCTATCAAAACACGGCTGATGGCCATTGAGAACATCCAGGTAGCTAAAAGCAAGCGACCGTGTTTCAGCAAGACTTCAAAAATCTGCTTGGCTGTTCTGCTCTGTTTTCAAACAGTTCCTTTGCTGTATTTTGTCCTGCTAAATTGTGGGACTACGTTGCATCCAGTTTATTTCTTTTATGTTTGCCTTCCTGGTTTCATAGGAAATAATAAAAGTTTGTTTTTCTTGGTTGGCAGAAGACTCATTCTGCCATATCCAAGATAAAAGCTTCTATTCATGTACTGCAGAATCTCATGGGGAGAGCTTCTAAGAGACAATGAGCTTACTTTTAGATTTAGACCTTTTTGCTATTCTTTGTCACTGGAAAGATTTACAAAGTAAGAAACTCTTTTCCACGTGGATTTCATAGAGACTAAGGATTTTTCCATCATTAAAAAGAAGTGGACTTACTGGCAAGTTGGAACAGGGCAGCTATGGCCTCCTCCCACCACTGGGTGTCCTGGGAAATGACAGGCAGCTCCATCAGGCCCAGGACGAAGATGAGCTGGCCAGCAGTCAGAGCCACGGTGGCGATGAGGTTACAAGCACGCATCATGTCAAACTGCACTAGGGAAACATAAGAAGTAAGCATAAAGTTACAATGATAGGAAATGAGGGCTCAGCAGGTATGTAAAATTTCTCAGTCCACAGAAAATGATTCTCAGACACCGTTCCTACTCCCAGCAGTCCCTTGCTCTAACTGCATTCCCTGTGATCTGATTAAGCAAAGGTTTTCTTTAGGGTGTGTGCTGAATCTTTCCTGCAGTGACCCAGCATCCCAACAGTATTGCTTCAGTGCAAAACAAGCTGGTATGAAACAAGCAGCTAATCCCCAAGGCTGAGCCACTGGAGGTGCTTGATTTTGCCCTGGGGAGATTCTGCCTATAATTAACAGCCAGAATTGTTTGGGGCAGGAGTGGTGTTTGTTTTCCCTCTGTGTGACACTAACTGACATGGAACTTCGGCTCACAAATGGGTTTTCAGGCCCTATAATAATAATCATCTCAAAGAGAAATCTATAATGCCCTAAATCTCTTTTTCATCTAGACCATTTGTATTGTCCTAGAAAACATCCTGTGGCTGTATCTTATTGGTTTAAGGGAGCTTTGTATAAAGGATTCTTAACTTCTTCTAATATTAATAATTTGGATGCACTGGACAGATCATTGTTTTTCTATCTGTTTAATGATGCAAATGATTACAATGATGATGTCAATGCTTGGCAGTTCTTAATGAGGTGTTATGGCATATTTTACATGTATAAGTGAAAAGTTACTTTTTTGTTGTTTTAAAAATATATTAGTTCATATATATATCAGAGGATGTTGTTGTGGGAGTCTACCATCAACCAGCCAGCCAGGACAACACCACCAAGAATTATTCTACAACGAATTAAGAGGTACCTCTAAATCAAGTACCCTTGTCCTTATGGGTGATTTTAACTTAGAATCATAGAATGTGATTGGGTTGGAAGGGACCTCTAAAGGTCACCTAGTCCAACCCCCACAGCAGTAAGCAGGGACATCTCCAACTAGGTCAGGCTGCTCAGAGCCTTGTGTTCTGATGTCAGAGCTTCTCTGACATCTACTGGGAATATCATACAGTGGACACAAATCGGTCCAGGAAACTTCTGAAGCACACTGAAGATAACTGCTTGGTGCAGGTACTGAGGGAGGTGACTAGGAAAGGTGCCCTCCTAGATTTGTGGTTTGTAAAGAGGCAGGGGCTTGTGGGCACAGTGGTGATTGGTGGCTGTCTTGGTCACGGAGACCACAAAGCAGTTGAGCTTCAGATTGTTGATGATAGGAGAAAAACTGCCAGCAAAATATTCAACACTGGATATGGGGAGAGCAGACTTCCAGCTGCTGAAGGAGCTAGTCAGTAAGGTCCCCTGTGAATCTGCTTCTGAAGGCACTAGGGTCCATGGATGCTGGTCACTTTTTAAGAGCCCCCCCTTAAGAGCACAGGAGCAGGCAATTCCAAAGTGTGGGGAGTCATGCAATGGGAGCAGAAGGCTTGGCTGAGCAAGGATCTTCTAGAACTTATGCAGAAAAGGATAGACATTGGAAAGAAGGACAGGCAGCATGGGAAGACTACATGGATGCTGTTTGCCACTGTAGGGAACAAATTCATGGGGCCAAAGCTTGGTTAGAGTTCAAGCCAGCCAGCACTGTGAAGGGCAACAAAAAGGACTCTTAAAAATATGTTAGCAGCACAAGGAGGCTCAGAGATCACTTTAGTCTGTTACTTGATGAGGTCAGTCACCTCACAAATAGGGACATAAACAAAGCAGAGATGTTTAATGCTTTCTTTGCCTCTGTCTTTAACACTGCTGGTGGGACCTGGGACCCACAGAGCCCTGTGCTAGATGACCATGACTCGGGGGATGGTCAGATCCCACCCAACCCTGAACTTGTTCAAGACTTGCTGCTCCAGCTGGATGTGCATAAATCTATGGGCCTGATGGGATTAGTTCCAGGGAACTGGAAGAGCTGGCCAATGTCATCACAGGAACTCTATCCATTTTTTTTCCAATGGTCTTGAGAATCTGCAGAGGTCTCAGTTGACTGGAAGCTGGCAAATGTCCCAGTTTGGAAGAAGGATGAGAAGGAAGACCCTGGTACTTACAGGCCTGTTAGTCTCACTTTAGTGCCTGGTAAAATTATAGAGAAAGTTATTCTGGGAGCTACTGAAAAACACTTGAGAAACAATGCAGTCATTGGTCATAGCCAACATGGGTTCATGAGAGGGAAGTCCTGCTTAACCAGCTTAATTTCCTTTTATGAGAAGGTCACCCATTGAGTTGACCAAGAAAAGCCAGTAGATGTGGTGGGTTTGGATTTTAGCAAAGTATTTAATATAGTGTCTCTCACTGTATCCTTCTGGATAAACTGTCCAGTCCACTATTAAAGAAGTTTATAATACACTGACTGGGTGAGCAATTGGCTGATGGGTTGGGCTCAAAGGGTTACAGGAAATGGGGTTATGTCAGGCTGGCAACCAGTCACCAGTGGGGTTCCCCAGGGCTCAGTTTTGGGGCCAGTGAGTCTGAGGCTAGCCAGCTGAGGGACATGATGAGTGCAGCCCTACCTCAAGTGCTGTGTGCAGCTTTGGGCACCTCAATGTAAGAAGGACCTCAAACTCCCAACAGTGAGCACAAGGAAGGATGATGAAGATGGTGAAAGGCCTCAGGGAAAGATTTAGGAGCAGCAGCTGAGGTCAGTTGGCTTGTTCAGCTTGGAGAAGGGTGAGGGGTGACCTCATCACAGTCTTCACCTTCCTCAAGGGGGGCAGCAGAAGGGGACATGCTGATCTCTTCTCTCTGGTGAACAGTGATAGGACGCAGGGGAATGGAACAAAGCTACATCAGGGGAAGTTCAGACTGGACATT
>NW_008615764.1:468-1558 GCF_000691845.1 Merops nubicus | reverse complement strand
AGAGGAAGGAATTTGCTGCTTCTGGAGCACCCAACCTCTGAGGGATCAAGGTGGAAAAGAGCCAATTTCTGTCCAGTCAGACTCTCAGGGGTGTCCCATTCACCCGAGAGCACTGAAGTCGGTGTATTTGTGTCCCATGGCACAGGCTGGTCCCTGGTGTGGCTGCACCTGTGCTGGGTGTGGTGGGAGCTGTGGCTGAAGCTCTTCCTGGAGATGTCTCAGGCAACGGGCTTCCTACCAGTGTGGGTCAGACTGTGCCGGGTGAGATCTTCCTTCCTGATGAACCTCTCACCACAATCCCCACAGACGTACGGCCTCTCCCCAGTGTGGATGCGGCGGTGCACGGTGAGGTGGGTCTTAAGAGTGAAGCTCTTGCTGCAGAGGTCACAGACGTAGGGTCTCTCCCCAGTGTGGGTGCGCACGTGCGCCGTGAGGTAGGTCTTCCGGGCGAAGCTCTTGCTGCAGATGTCACAGGCAAAGGGCTTCTCCCCAGTGTGGGTCCGTAGGTGACAGATGAAGCCAGACTTGTTGCTGAAGCGCTCACCGCAGTCCCCACAGACGTACGGCTTCTCCCCAGTGTGGGTGCGGCGATGCACCGTGAGGTGGGATTTCGCAGGGAAACTCTTCCCACAGTCCGTACAGGCGAAGGGCTTCACCCCGGTGTGGGTGCTCATGTGATACTTGAGGGCGCTCTTTTTGGTGAACTTCTCACCGCAGTCCCCACAGACATACGGCTTCTCCCCAGTGTGGGTGCGGCGATGCACCGTGAGGTGGGATTTCGCAGGGAAACTCTTCCCACAGTCCGTACAGGCGAAGGGCTTCTCGCCGGTGTGGGTCCGTATGTGATACGTGAGGCTGGACTTCTGGGTGAAGCGCTCACCGCAGTCCCCACAGACATACGGCTTCTCCCCACCGTGGGTGCGCTGGTGCTGGGTGAGCGTGGAGCTGTGAATGAAGCTCTTGCTGCACTTGTCACTGGCAATGGGCTCCCCAGTGTGGGTGCAGTGGTGCTCGGTGAGCTGGGATTTCGAGGTGAAACTCTGCCCACAGTCAGTACAGGCAAAGGGCTTCTCCCCCGTGTGGGTCCGTC
>NW_008615764.1:0-421 GCF_000691845.1 Merops nubicus | reverse complement strand
GCGTACGGCTTCTCCCCAGTGTGGATGCGGAGGTGATCAGTGAGAGAAGAGACGCGACTGAAGCTCTTGCTACACTTGTCACAGACAAAGGGCTTCTCACCAGTGTGGATGCGGCGGTGCTCAGTGAGGTTGCATTTCCAGACGAAACGCTTCCCGCAGTCAGTACAGGCATAGGGCTTCTCCCCGGTGTGGATGCGGCAATGCTGGGTGAGGTGGTATTTCGAGGTGAAACTCTTCCCACAGTCAGTACAGGCAAAGGCCTTCTCTGCGTTGTGGGTCCATCTGTGATACCTGAGGCTGGACTTGTGGGTGAAGCGCTCACCGCAGTCCCCACAGACATACGGCTTCTCCCCAGTGTGGGTGCGCCGGTGCTCGGTGAGCGCGAAGCTTTGATTGAAGGTCTTGCTGCACTTGTCACAGG
>NW_008615763.1:0-1114 GCF_000691845.1 Merops nubicus | reverse complement strand
GGGCACAGCCGCAGCTACGAAACGCGGTTGTGAAACTCGGGGCGAAGCTTGGAGTGGGCTTTTCGGCCCAACTCTTTACAGATTAAAGACAGCGATTTGTTTTAGCGTGGGGGGGAAAGCAGAAATGTAGGCGATCAAGCACAGCGGGCGGAGCGCGCTCCAGGACGCTGTCCGTGTCCAGACACCCACAGAGCCCATCCGTTAGCACCCCTTGTTTCTCAGCTCGGAGGTGTGAGCAGTTCCGAGAGTGCTCTCTTGTGGCACAAGCGGTAAACAGACACGAAGAGAGGGGAGAAGGTTGAAAAGCCTCTTCGAGGGTTGCCGGCGGGGCTCTGGGAGGGCGCGGAGGACTGCCTCTGGTACGAACGTGCGGTGTCGCTGACGCAGCCTACCCGCGGAGTACAAATTAGCCCAGAGGCCAGAACTGCTAAAATAAAGAGGTTGTGACATTTCTATCACTGGGCAGTTCAGTCGTCTGATTTAGAATACTATGGAATACTTTCCCCTTTGAGAACTGCCCATGTAAAGCTTGTCAAATGGAATAGAATCACAGGGTGTTTTAGGCTGGAAGGGACCTCTAGAGATTGTCTGGTCCAATCTCCCTACACAAGCAGAGACATCTCTACCTAGGTCAGGTTGCCCAGCCCCCTTTTAAGCGTGCCCTTGAATGACCAGGGTTGCAGCCTCCATTACCTCTCTGGGCAGCCCATTCCAATGATCTATTTCTCTTATATTAAGAATTTTTTTTTTTAATACAGAGTCTAAATCTTTCCTAGTTTAAAACCACTACTCCTTGTCCTATCATTACAAGCCCTTTTACACAGGCCTTCTCCTGCCTTTGTGTAGGCCCCTTCAGGTACTGGAAGGTCACTATAAGGTCCCCCAGAGCCTTCTCTTCTCCAGGCTGAACAGCCCCAACTCCCTCAGCCTGTCTTCATATGAGAGGTACTCCAATGCTTCAATCATTTTGGTGGCCCTCCTCTGGACTCACTTTAATATGTCTACTCCAGGTGAGGTTTCACCAGGGCAGTGTAGAGGGGCAGATCACCTCTCTTGATCTGTTGGGCACAGTTCTTTTGATACAACTCAGGATGTGATTTGCCTTCTGAGCTGC